>NC_060886.1:2601584-2604084 GCF_014805685.1 Silurus meridionalis
TTCCTACTATGTAGTAAAATCAACTTATACTTCATTCTCTTAGGACCTAAAGGGTTACCTATTTCAAATTCTTCTTCATATAAATGAAGTCTTTAAGCATCTGGATGTTCTCTAAAGAATAAATGTTCCTTAAAATAAAAGCCATCTTTATAGTCCATTAGAAACAGTTAATCTTGGACCTTATTATTTTTAGAGAGTATTTGATTCCAGACATCTTCATGAAAACAGTATTTTTTTAAAACATTAGAGTGAACTTCTGCACCAGTATGATCCTCCACGCCTACTTAGATTTTAGCGCATAACACCGGATCTGACGTTACTGCATTCCGGTGACGTAGCTTCCTGTGTTTGACTTGTTTGCATCGAGTTCCGTGTTTGTATTTCTCTCGACGTTTTTCAAACAAACTTTACTATTTATCTGTCCTTTTTTCCCCTCTTTTATTAATCTTAAATAGTTTTTGTCTTCCTGACTTGTGCCTGTAGTCAGTTAACTCGACTATCACTAGTGTTTACTATATTCATTGCCTCTCACTCATATCTCTGTATCTTAACTCTGTTCGTGATTATGAGCACTATGCCGGCTGAGTGTCTGCCTTTGAGCACAGGTGAGGACTCGTTTGAGTTGCAAACGGTGGAGTTGGAGATGGCGGCTTTGGAGAAACAGATTCGCGAGCTGCACGCTAAGCATGCCGAGCTGCGAGAGCGGAAAGCGGCGCTGGAAACATCCCAGGCGACACGCACTCATCCCAGGTAAATTCCCGGGTGGAACCTAATGCTCCCAGCACCTCCACTCCGTGTGCTTCTCTGCCCAGGCCCAGCACACCTACAACGCGGCCCGCCCAGGTATCGTCCACACGGACCCTGGATGTGCTAGCAGCGGAAGCCGCGAGCCAAGCCCCGGTCGAGGATGTCTCCCCCGCCACCACCACCGGCCTTCAAAATCTCAACGAGAACCACTTCGCCCCTCTCCGCAAGACGGAACGCGACACTGTGATTCTCGGAGATTCCATCGTCCGGCATGTCCACATCGCCCACAACGAGGATCATAGTTACAGGACTTCTCCCCACTTACCAGCGAGGGGCTGAGAAGTTTAGTAGACTCCTTGCACTAAATGAATGGTTACAGTCATGGTGTCGAGAGCACAAACTTCTGTTTGTTAATAACTGGAACTGTTTCTGGGAGCATCCGAGGTTCTTCCGCCCTGATGGCCTGCACCCCAGCGGAGTTGGAGCAGCAGTGCTATCAGATAACATCTCTAGGATACTTCACACCATCTGACTGGTAAGACATCCGGTAATCTTCATATATGAGAACACATGTAGCGGGGGGGGGTTGGTTCTTAATGTCAGTCAGAGATTAGGATTCAGCTTTAAATCATTTGAAGTGCTCGTTCTTAAAGTTGTACTTTCAGACATGCATAGAAAACTCGCTCTGGTCACCGTTTACAGACCCCCAGGGCCCTAAGCTGATTTTCTTCAAGAGTTTGCTTGTTTTCTATCAGACCTCTTGATCAATTTTGATAAAGTGCTGCTTGTAGGAGATTTTAATATTCATGTAGATGATGTAAACGATGCTCTAGGATTATCATTTGTCGACTTATTAAACTCTTTTGGGGGTAAACAAAACGTCACCAGACCAACTCATCGCTTTAACCACACACTAGACTTAATAATATCCCACGGAGCAGACGTCACTGATATAGATATTTTACCTCAGAGTGATGACATCACAGACCATTACCTCATACTGTACACACTACCGGTAGAGCAGATTAGCCGTGTTTCACCACGTTATCGACCTGGTAGGACTATTGTTCCAACCACTAAGGACAGATTCATAAATAACCTGCCTGATTTATCTCAATTTCTCACTAAACCCATAACTGATAATAATCTTAATGAAATAACTAACAACATAGACCTTATCCTCACTAGCACATTAGACACTGTTGCCCCCATCCGGTTAAAAAAGGTTAGAGAACAAACACCTGCACCTTGGTATAATAGTCATACGCATGCCCTCAAGAGAACAGCATGTAATCTGGAGAGAAAATGGAGGAAAACTAAATTGGAGGTATTTAGAATTGCGTATGAAGTCAGTATGCTCAGCTACAGACAGCCGCTAAAAGCTGCTAGAGCTGAACACCTGAGCAAACTCATAGAAAACAACAAAAACAATCCCAGGTTCCTTTTCAGTACTGTAGCTAAACTAACTACAAATCAGGGCTCTGAAATTTGTGTTCCATCACAGTTTAGTAGTGAGGACTTGAATTTCTTCACTGAAAAAATAGATAACATTAGAAAAACAATTGTGGCAGTTTAACCTCTGACATCATCTCCTGACACAATCTCGCCTACAGCACCACAGCTCCACTGTTTTACATGTATAGGACAGGAAGAGCTGTATAATGTTATTACATTTAGCTCCTAAACTCTGGAATAGTCTTCCTGACAGTGTTCGTGGCTCAGACACATTCTCCCAGTTTAAGTGCAGATTAAA
>NC_060886.1:2614084-2673413 GCF_014805685.1 Silurus meridionalis
GGATATCTAAATATATATGTATATATACATACATTACATATATACTTATATATACACATACACGGAAAATATTTTATGGCAGTGTGCAGTTAACCAGTAAACAACAGTAAACATTAAACGAGTTAGGCATGTTTTTGATTGTCCATAGTGTCCATGTGCAGTAAGGTGTGGTGTAAAGTGTCCTTGTGCGGATGGTGTGGTATAAAAAAGAATATAAGAAATATGAAATAAATATGAAAAAGAAAAATGAAAATATGAAAAGTAAAGTGCACTGTGCTGTGCAGGTCCAGTGTATAATGTGCCGTAGCACGAAAGTGTGATTGTGCAGGGGAAAAAGTGTGATGATGGAAAGAGTGGGCCAGTTCTTAGATCCTGGATGTTTCCTGGTTTAAACTCCGAATGGCCTGCGGGAAGAAGCTCCTCCTCATTCTCTCTGTGGTCGCTTTCAGGGAGCGGAAGCGTTTCCCCGAACGCAACAGAGAAAAGAGTCCATTGTTGGGATGGCTGAGGTCCTTCACGATTTTCCTGGCTCTGGTCCTGCACCGCATGCTGTAGATGTCCTGCAGGTCAGGGAGCTCGGTGTGGATGGTACGTTCAGCTGAACGCACCACCCTCTGGAGGGCTCGTCTGTCCTGCATGGTGCTGTTCCCGAACCAGGAAGTGATGCTACCCGTCAGAACACTCTCAATAGTGCAGGTGTAAAAAGTCTTAAGCACCTGAGAGGGTAGTTTAAAGTCCCTTAAGCGTCTCAGATGGTACAGACGCTGCCGGGCCTTCTTCACCAGGGTGTTGATGTGACAGGACCAAGACAGGTCCTGTGTGATGTGAACACCCAGGTACCGGAAACTGTCCACTCTTTCCACCGGAGTCCCGCAGATGTTTAGCGGTTGGTATGACCGCTCCTGCTTCGTGCTGAAGTCCACGATCAACTCCTTAGTCTTGCTGACGTTCAGGAGAAGGTTGTTCTCCTGGCACCATCTCTCCAGGTTTTTAACCTCCTGTAGGTAGGCCGTCTCGTTGTTGTTGGAGATCAGGCCCACCACAACGGTGCCGTCAGCAAACTTGATGATGGATGTGGAGTTGGAAGTGGCCACACAGTCATGTGTGTACAGCGAGTACAGCAGGGGGCTCAAAACACAACCCTGGGGGGCTCCAGTGCTGAGGGTGAGGGTGGATGAGGTGTGTTTTCCCACCCGTACAGCTTGTGGTCTGTCCGTCAGGAAGTTAGAGATCTATTGACACAGCGGCAGGCTGAGTCCCAGGACCTCCAACTTAGAGGTGAGTGTGGAGGGAATTATGGTGTTGAACGCTGAACTGTAGTCCACGAACAACATCTTTGTGTAATTCCCGTTTCTTTGGTCCAGGTGGCTGATAGTTGTGTGGAGAAGATGTGCAATTGCGTCCTCAGTCGAACGGTTCTGACGGTACGCAAACTGTAGTTGGTCCAGTGTGACCGGTAGTGAGGCAGTGATGAAGTCTCTGACCAGTCTCTCAAAGCACTTCATTACTACTGAGGTCAGAGCTACAGGGCGATAGTCATTCAGGCAGGCGGGCTGGGGTTTCTTCGGGACAGGGACAATAGTGGACTGTTTAAAACATGAGGGGACAACAGACTGTTCCAGAGAGGTTGAATATCTCAGTGAACACCGGTGCTAGCTGGTCAGCGCAGGCTTTCAGAACCCGACCTGTGATTCCATCTGGTCCTGCTGCCTTCCTGGTATTCACTCTCTTGAATGCCCTCCTCACGTCATGCTCCGAGATGGTGAATGTGTTTACCTCTCTGGCTCTCTCAGCGTGCATGCTGGTTGTGCCACTAGCGCCGCTAGCGTGGTAAGCTGCAGCCTCGAAACGAGCGTAAAAGGTGTTTAGCTCGTCTGCCAGAGAAGCGTCCGCATTCACCATTCTGGAAGATGGTGTTTTATAGTCCGTTATTGTCCTTAGTCCCTGCCACAGGCTCCTGGAGCCACCTTGTTGGAACTGTGACTCCAGTTTCCTCCCGTAGCGCCGTTTGCATCCTTCACCGCTCTGCGAACACTGTAGGATGCAGCCTTGTACTCCTCCATGTCCCCGGTGGCGAGCCCCGTGTTGTAGGCAGCGGAGCGGGATCTCAGAGCGTCGCGGATGGTTCTATCCACCCACGGCTTCTGGTTAGGAAACGTTCTGATAGTGGTTTTTTGCACCGTATCATCCGTTAGTTTCCCGATGAATCCCACAACCGCTTCCGTAAACACGTTGGCGTCATCAGAGCTGCGCGAAACATGTCCCAGTCTGCGTCATCCAAAGCGTCCTGCAGAGCGGCCACCGATTGGTCAGTCCAGCGCGACCTCCTCTGAACCGAGCTTCCTGTTTCAGCCTTTGTTTGTAAACAGGCATGAGGAAGATGGCAGCATGGTCCGATTTCCCAAACGGTGGATGTGATTGTGCCTTGTAGCTGTTCTTACATGTTGTGTAGCAGTGATCCAGTGTTCTTTCGCCCCTGGTGGGGCAGGTGATGTGCTGATAAAAGTTCGAGTGCGCGCTTGAGGTTGGCACTGTTGAAATCTCCGACCACAATGAGCGCAGCGTCCCGATGCTGTGTTTGTTGTTGCGTTAATGACTCATGTAAGTCCCATACTGCAGTGTCCGTGTCCGCTTGAGGTGGAATATAAACGGCACTGACTATGACCGAGCTGAATTCCCGAGGTAGATAGAAGGGCCGACATTTGATGGTCAGTAGTTCCAGGTTTGGTGTGCAGGAGCGTGAAAGAGGAACAATGCTCGCGCTGTCGCACCAGTGGTTGTTCACCATCAGACACACTCCACCTCCTCTTGACTTCCCCGAATCCAGTGTTCTGTCCATGCGGTAAACCGAGAAAAACTCGGCCGGCTGGATGGCGTGGTCCGGTACCGCTGGGTTCAGCCATGTCTCGGTGAAGCAGAGAAGGTTGCAGTCCCGAATGTCTCTCTGGAACTTGACCCTTGCCCTGAGGTCGTCGAGCTTGTTCTCCAGTGACTGGACGTTGGCTAACAGGATACTAGGTAAGGGAGCGCGGTGTGCGCGTGCCCTCAGCCTGTTCCTGACGCCGGCTCGTTTCCCTCGCGGACGCCGGTACGGGTCGCGTCCTTTGTTCTCCCTCAGGATCTCGCTCGGCCAGCATGGGTCCGGGTTTAAAAGCGGGGAAAGGTGAGTGCATTGTACACCAATAGATATAAGAGTGTCTCTGTCATATCTAATGGTGTCCATCTTGTGTAGATGGAAATAAAACTAATTAAATAAAAGTATAAAATAAACAAAAAAAGAAGAACCGTAGCCGGAGCAGTCGTGACGGCAGCCGACCTCACCGGCGCCATCTTGTAGATGGCTTCTGGGGTTTGTGTCTCTTCACACGTTCAAGGAACAGAAATGGTTCATTTGAGCTGATGATTATTTCTTCATCCTCATTGTACAACATTACTACTGTTATTTATGAACAACAGCAGACATCTGATGTCTTTCTGACTTTTTGTTTTTTAAAGTAAATTAAGATCAATTATTTTCTTTTCATAAACATTACAGACATAAATCAGAATCAGGTTTATTGACCAAGTGTGTTAACACACACAAGGAATTTAGTTCCAGCTGTTAATGACTCTCTCAAAAGTACACACATAAATAACACTATACATTCAGCTTGGACTATACAAGACAAAACCACACTATACAAGACAAAACCACACTATACAAGACAAAACCACACTATACAAGACAAAACCACACTATACAAGACAAAAACACACTATACAAGACAAAACACACTATACAAGACAAAACACACTATACAAGACAAAACAGACCAGACAAAACACACTATACAAGACAAAACAGACCAGACAAAACACACTATACAAGACAAAACACACTATACAAGACAAAACAGACCAGACAAAACACACTATACAAGACAAAACACACTATACAAGACAAAAACACTATACAAGACAAAACACACTATACAAGACAAAACACACAATACAAGACAAAACACACTATACAAGACAAAAGGGACAAGACAAAAACACACTATACAAGACAAAACAGACAAGACAAAACACACTATACAAGTCAAAACAGACAATACAAAAACACACTATACAAGACAAAACAGACCAGACAAAACACACTATACAAGACAAAACACACAATACAAGACAAAACCACACTATACAAGACAAAACCACACTATACAAGACAAAAACACTATACAAGACAAAACCATACTATACAAGACAAAACCACACTATACAAGACAAAACCACACTATACAAGACAAAACCACACTATACAAGACAAAACCATACTATACAAGACAAAACCACACTATACAAGACAAAAACACACTATACAAGACAAAAACACACAAAAAGACACTATACAAGACAAAAACACACTATACAAGACAAAAACACACTATACAAGACAAAACAGACAATAATAATAATAAAAATAAAAATGAATTGGGTTTTTGTTGAGTGAAACAGAGGATGCTGGCGTATGAAAATACATAACTGCTGAATCATCTTTGGTTGTGTTGGTTACATCAGTGTTAATGCCTGTTTGACTCAGCATAAACACACTGTACATTTTTAACTGAATGATGTATTTGTAAAAAGCATTCTAAACTATTTCTCTTAAAGTATTCAAGGTATTTTAAAATGCTCACTATAACAATATTGTATATGTTTTGTATGATACACATTCAACCCCTGATGATTTGCGGTTCAGAAGATTTGTGAGTATTCATGTGGAATGTAACAGCAAGTTGCAGATTATCTTAAAATTCACGTGACTGTTCAGAATAGTTAAGAATAACATTTTAATGTTTTCACTTCATAAAAATGTTTAAAACACATTATTTTATTCTTCATTTTAAGTGATAAATAAAGCGTTTATGTCCATTACTTCATATTTTCTGTTACTGGTGTAATGTCTAGATGAATTCACTAAAGTGTTCCAAAGGGGCTGCGGGGGTGCGTCCAAAACTCTCAGATTTTTTTATTTTTCCATATATCTGTACATCTATACAGAACCCTAATGTGAATTTATCTTTTTTTCCCCTGTGTCTCTCTGTAGACTTGTACCAGTCTCGAACATCATCTCCAGCAACAAGAAGGAGGACAGCCATATCTCCTTGCTGTTTGCAGGAACCGCTACCAGACTGAGCACGTCTACAGAGCTCTTGAGAAGAATCTCATCCCCGTAAGTCAGACGGTTCCTATTTCTGTTGTTTGTGTTTGAAGTCATTTCCTCACATGGGTTTTCTTACCACTGCTCTGCTGATGACACTGAACTCTTCTTTTCTTTCTCTCCCTCAGATACCACAGCTTCTGCTCGGATCTCAGCATGCTTCACAGACATATTTAATGGATTGCTCATCAGTAAAAACTCAACCCCAGCAAAACAGAACTGCTGGTCATCCCAGGTGATTCATCTCCATCTCAGGATCTCAGAATCTTCATGACTCTCTGCTCTTTTCTTCAGCCACTGCTCGCAACCTCGTGTCAACTATGCATAATCGACTGTCCTGTTCCTCACATGTTGCTAATGTGGCACGTTCCTGTTGATTTCTTCTCTACAACATCTGAAGGTTTCGACCATTTCTGTCCACACAGGCTGCTCAGGTGCTCGTTCAGTCTCTAGTGATTATAAAACTATACTACTGCAGCTCTCTGCTGGCAGGTCTTCTTCTGAACATGATCGAAAAAATACTGATCATCAAAACACATTTCCAAGCGGGTGAGAAAGTGGACGAGGAGCTAAGTTTTGCTCTCTCTCGTGCTCTCTCTCGTGCTCTCTCTCGTGCTCTCTCTCTCTCTCTCTCTCTCTCTCTCTCTCTCTCTCTCTCTCTCTGGCTTATGTTCATTATTTATTTATGCTTTTATTTTAGCATGTTATGAGGTGTGGGACTTCAGTGTTTGTGTGTATGTTCTTTCTACAGAAAAGTGAGCAAAAAAGTCACATTTAATTTAAGAGGGGTGTAACATGGGAAATATACAAAACTATTTCTATTGTATTTTATTTTTTTATTTTTATAAGATTTAAGAGTTTTTACACTTAATAAAACACTGAACAACATAAACCCTTTGAACCATTTTGTGAACATAAATTTCTAATCTGTTCATGTAATTTATCACATCATTTAGCTGTTCTTTATAAGCTACTGTCACGTCCTCTGGGTTTATGTTCCAGCACTTTTAATAATGCGTTTCATAGCACTTCACAATACAAACCGTACAGTACACTATTGGTGTTTATGTACAGATCCTCACGGTTAAAGTCTTTGTGTCTCCGTTGTTTCCTGGGAAAGTGTGTGGCTGCTGAATTTTTCAATTTCCTGTTTATTGTTTCATTGAGGATTAAAAATGTTATGTTTGTATAAACTTTGAAATAAAATTTAGGCAAGTTATTATTAAAGACATGTGATCCTCCTTCGTCCTTCCCACGTCCTTGTCCAGTGTTAATTCAACTCTATAAGAGTTCATTTCAACACTATCCTGGTGTTTATATAATTCTCACTGCCCAGTTAAATTAACACTACTACTAGTGTTCAAGGTTTAACTCTACTTCAGTGTTGATTATTTTACTCTGTTAAGAAGTAACTATTCATTGCAGTTAACACTTAGGAGTTAATCACACTAATACAGAGTTAACAATTCATCACTACTAGAAGAGAACGACTCTGTATAGGATGAATTTAAAGGTCATTAACACTAAAATATTACTTAATAATACCTCACTGTCTAATGAAGTTTCTACAGACAGAAAATGAGTCAAAATTATTACCTTGTTTTATCTTCCTTGTCTTCACCCTTGTATACTACAAAAGCATGGTAGTGTTCACTGAAATAATCAGTCACAAGCTGATTGACTACAAACAATAGCCAAGATCCTGGTTATTGATGATTGTATATCTTGGAAAATACAGGAATCTCATGCTTTACCTCATTATAATCAACCCAACTCTATCCAACGGGATCAATTCTAACCCAGTTAGTGGAATAATTTATTTTATGTTCAGGGATTTTAAGAGATGGCAACAAGTCTTCATCACCATCACGATTTACTAAATCGAATGAAGACATTGGACCATTTTCTCTGTGGTGAAATGTTATCGATTCCCAGAAACTTGGGTTGCCACAAGGCTCAGTTCTAGGACCCCTGCTTTTCTAAATATACATGCTTCCCTTGGAAAGTATTATTAGAAGGCATTGGATTAGTTTCCACTGATATGCTGATGATACCAAGCTTTATATCTCCTCAAAACCAGACGATACAGCTCAATTGGACAGTTTAAATGAGTGTGTCAAAGAATTAAAAGATTGGATGATGCATAACTTTCTATTATCAAATTCTGAGACATTTTGTTCATCTGCCCAAAAAACAGTTGGCAAAAGCTCCAGCATGGAAATGGGTTAGCTCCCATTTATCTCTCCAGTCTTCTAACATGCTACAATCCATCACGCTCTTGAGATTTCATAACTCCTGACTTCTAGTTGTACCTAAAAGTCCAAAGTCCACTAAAGGTGGTAGAACATTCTCACATTTAGTTCCTAAACTCTGGAATAGTCTTCCTGACAGTGTTCGGGGCTCAGACACACTCTCCCAGTTTAAGTGCAGATTAAAGACCTATCTTTTTAGCGGGTTCTACACATAACACACATCACATCATAACCTTGTGCTCCAGAACATCTGATCACATTCACTATCAACTTGTGCTGTTAATATCATAAACAGCTGCTACTTTAATATTTGATAAAGTAAAACCAAATATTCCGAGCTGGTTGTGATTTGATGTGAATCTCAGTCTCACAGAGGAATAATATCTTTATTCAATTAATACAAGCTCTTTTTTGCTCTTTTTTGGTTAGTTAACCCTCTGGAGTCTGAATTGCTGCCGGCGCCCAAACGTGCTTTTTTTTTAGATGCCAGCAAAAAGAGCTGAAACTGCTCGGTCATATTTGATCAAAAATGTCAAAGTAATACATCATTTAAATCTGTAAAGGGTCTACTTTCATTTGTGTATGCTCACTACATTAACAAAATGTTGTATTTTTTTAAAATGAATATAATATTCAGTGTGCGCCATCTGTCGCCTTTGTCTGCGTAAACTTTGTTTAGAAACGCGTCATCAAAAAGCGCTGAAACTCGGCCAATAGCTGACACACGGAAATAAAAAATATATCTTTAGACAGCTTAAAGTGTGTAGTTTTAGAATAAGTCGGTGAAATAAAAAAACATATGTTTTCAATGAATGTAAATCATGTAAAACCAAGTAGATTTTCCACCGCAGCTCATTATCTGATAATGAGCTGCGAGCGGACATGCCCCCCCGCTATTCACAGGTAAAACAGTTCACACGTTGAGTTTTACACACACACACACACACACACCCACCCACCCACCCACACCCACCCACACCCACCCCCCGGACAGTGGCATAAAACAATGGCAGAGAATTTACCTTCTCATCTGAAGAAGATTGCGATTCTGATGAGGAGCGTTTGCATTTTGAAGAGCGAGGACTTTCCAGCAAGTTGCTATGATGAGTAAGTTATTTAGTCTTACATTCTGATCATATAAACTCATATTGTTTGTAGACATCTCTGCCTCGATTTTGTCAGCATTGCCTTTTAATGTTACAACAAATATCCACCAATATCTGCTGATTTGTAACATGAACTGTTTGTGATTGTATGCTCTAAATATTGTTGAGGTTTTAAAGTTATATTTTAGCCTCAGTTCAGTTTTGGTTGGTGTCACTGATCATCCTGAAAGGCTGTTATGTAGTGTTAGCTAGCAGAGATGTTCCAGAATGCTGAGGTGTAAATGCTATATGTACAATGCATGCTAACAAATATATATTGTTCAAGTGTGTTCATCAAAAATACTGAAAAATATATTGTTTGATTATTTTTAGGAGTGTGGCTGCATCACCCCTGCCTTCACTGGAAACTCACACCAGGCCACGCAGGTGTTGCTCCATTTTCAGTTCGATAGAGAATCATCCTGAGTAAGTACATATTTTATATTTTCCTAAAATATATTTAGTTTGAATCATTATTGCATTGTATGACATGCAAACAACTTTACCAATGACACAATTAGTGATGTTCGTGTGTGTGTTTCATAAACAGATGTGATCAAGCACCTCAAGTAATCATTTTGAAAGCACACCATAGCACAAAGTTTCCATAGTAACCTGAGCTTATAACGGCTGCTGAGATGACATGTGACTTTACCAATCAGCCATTGGCTCGTCTATTCAGAAGGCGCGATATCTTCTTTGCGCGTTGCACAGTGAGTGCACTTTCTTTCTCACTTGCAATAGGAGTGCGTGAAATGAGGGAAAATGTCGGTTAATTGTCCATCCCTGTCGAGTTTTTCCACAGATGAACTAATTTAGAAAATAATTGAAGCTGGAATACAGATAAGCAAAGAAGAGGCCAAGAAACTCAGGAGTAAGTAACCGAATCTAGATTATTTTTCTGTTCATAGCATGCTACTGTTAGCTATCAATAACGTTTACAAGCATAACTGAAACTATCGTTAACTACACTAAGCACGTTATGACTTGTTGCTAGTTGGGTTACACACAGTTATTTTGTTCATTTATTCAAGTAAGCCGTGTAAAATGCTTCCACTTAAGATCGCCATTTAGCTCCTGCAGAATTGGGCAGCGCAACCCATTTTTCCGCTTCGCGCCGTCTGCTGGAATTAAACATTTTTTTCGATTTTACAACACAAACATACATGACCTATCCTATAAATGTTGTTTTTTATGCTCAAACAGCGTTTAGAATTCTCTTCAGGCTAGACCAGGGGTGGGCAAACTTTTTGACTCACGGCCACAATGGGATCTAAAATTTAACAGAGGGGCCGAGCCAGGTTATATATATATATATATATTAGGGATGCACCGAATACTCGGCCACCAAAAATTTCCTGCCGAAAATGGCCCAAAAGTGCATTTTCGGGAAAGACTTTGATCACCGAAAAAACGCGGAAACAGTTTGTTGTGATGACGCAAACAGAAACCGCGACCTGCACCTGCTTGTCTAAAGCAACGTCTGCGGTGTGGACGTATTTCAGTAAATCTGAGAAAGACCTAAGGATAGCGATTTGCAAAACATGTAATGCCGAAATTTCAAGATGGGGTGCGTCTGCAAAGACTTTCTCCACGTCGGGTTTAATTTATCAAATGAAACCCAAACATCCCGAACGCTATGCTGAATATGAGAGAAACGCGGCACAGAAAAGCAAAACCCCTCCGAGCACGCGCACTCCCTCTGTGGTGGACGTTTTTGAAAAGGCAGGAAGTTTCCCAGTGAAAGTGTCAGGGCAAAGATCATTACACAAAAAGATTATGGAATTCATTGCCTTAGATGATCAGTCATTCTCTGTCGTAGAAGACGTGAGGTTTCGCAGGCTGATTGAGCACATTGAGTTCCGTTATGCCATACCGAGCAGACGACATTTTTCAGAGGTGTGTTTACCTGAGCTGTTTAATGTTGTTGCAACTCACATTCATAAGCATATAACTGCAGATATTTCAGCATTCCGTTTCACCACAGACATTGTTTACATTTTATTTTATCCTGTGCATTGTTGCAATGTGCTATAAATAAATATCTTCATAATTTGTAATTGATTTATTCTTTAAAACTTTAATATTTATTAATGCAATTGAAAAAATAATTATTAATAATAATTGGCATTATTTCTTTCAGTGTTTCGGTTTTCGGTTTTTCGTCCTTGCTTTCCTCTTTTTCGGTTTCGGCCGAGAATTTTCATTTCGGTGCATCACTAATATATATACAGTGTTGGGCAACGCTACTTTTAAAAGTAATGCATTACAATATTGAGTTTCTCCCCAAAAAAGTAACTAATTACGTTACTTAGTTACTTTTTATGGAAAGTAACTTGTTATATTACTTTTGCGTTACTTTTGCGTTACTTGTATCTCTTTCATGCCTTACAGGTGTAACAGGTGTAATATAGATCATTGCCATTAAGAAAGAAGTTTTATTAGAGCAAAAGACATTTCTTAAACATTTAAAATGATTAATAACTTCTTAGAGAACAATAAGATGATCGACTAAATTTTGACCACAAGGCTGAACACTTTCCAGTCGCTCTTCTGTGCACTGCTTTGTAATCTGCCTTCGCCGTCAGGAATGTAACTATCGTTCGTGTATACAGGGAGTGCAGAATTATTAGGCAAATGAGTATTTTGACCACATCATCCTCGTTATGCATGTTGTCTTACTCCAAGCTGTATAGGCTGGAAAGCCTACTACCAATTAAGCATATTAGGTGATGTGCATCTCTGTAATGAGAAGGGGTGTGGTCTAATGACATCAACACCCTATATCAGGTGTGCATAATTATTAGGCAACTTCCTTTCCTTTGGCAAAATGGGTCAAAAGAAGGACTTGACAGGCTCAGAAAATTCAAAAATAGTGAGATATATTGCAGAGGGATGCAGCAGTCTTAAAATAGCCAAGCTTCTGAAGCGTGATCATCGAACAATCAAGCGTTTCATTCAAAATAGTCAACAGGGTCGCAAGAAGCGTGTGGAAAAACCAAGGCGCAAAATAACTGCCCGTGAACTGAGAAAAGTCAAGCGTGCAGCTGCCAAGATGCCACTTGCCACCAGTTTGGCCATATTTCAGAGCTGCAACATCACTGGAGTGCCCAAAAGCACAAGGTGTGCAATACTCAGAGACATGGCCAAGGTAAGAAAGGCAGAAAGTCGACCACCACTGAACAAGACACACAAGCTGAAACGTCAAGACTGGGCCAAGAAATATCTCAAGACTGATTTTTCTAAGGTTTTATGGACTGATGAAATGAGAGTGAGTCTTGATGGGCCAGATGGATGGGCCCGTGGCTGGATTGGTAAAGGGCAGAGAGCTCCAGTCCGACTCAGACGCCAGCAAGGTGGAGGTGGAGTACTGGTTTGGGCTGGTATCATCAAAGATGAGCTTGTGGGGCCTTTTCGGGTTGAGGATGGAGTCAAGCTGAACTCCCAGTCCTACTGCCAGTTTCTGGAAGACACCTTCTTCAAGCAGTGGTACAGGAAGAAGTCTGCATCCTTCAAGAAAAACATGATTTTCATGCAGGACAATGCTCCATCACACACGTCCAAGTACTCCACAGCGTGGCTGGCAAGAAAGGGTATAAAGAAGAAAATCTAATGATATGGCCTCCTTGTTCACCTGATCTGAACCCCATTGAGAACCTGTGGTCCATCATCAAATGTGCGATTTACAAGGAGGAAAACAGTACACCTCTCTGAACAGTGTCTGGGAGGCTGTGGTTGCTGCTGCACGCAATGTTGATGGTGAACAGATCAAAACACTGACAGAATCCATGGATGGCAGGCTTTTGAGTGTCCTTGCAAAGAAAGGTGGCTATATTGGTCACTGATTTGTTTTTGTTTGGTTTTTGAATGTCAGAAATGTATATTTGTGAATGTTGAGATGTTATATTGGTTTCACTGGTAAAAATAAATAATTGAAATGGGTATAAATTTGTTTTTTGTTAAGTTGCCTAATAATTATGCACAGTAATAGTCACCTGCACACACAGATATCCCCCTAAAATAGCTAAAACTAAAAACTACTTCCAAAAATATTCAGCTTTAATATTAATTTTTGAGTTTTTTGTGTTCATTGAGAACATGGTTGTTGTTCAAATTAAATCCTCAAATAAAATTAATCCTCAAAAATACAACTTGCCTAATAATTCTGCACTCCCTGTATAAGGTTGAGGGTGTGGGCTGCACACCGGTGATGTGGAGGGAGAACATACCTTTCACTGTCATCACGTAAAACATCGTGCAATTCCGTAAATATGACCTCGTCCTCGTCTACATCATTCTCTGCTTCATCATCAGCTTAAAACTTTCTGAACTCTTTTACAGTTCGCTTTTATCAGTGACCGTGGCAGTTTATCTTCCCACAAAGAGCAAATGAGCTGTGAATTTGTTCTCTCTCTCTGCTGCGATGGCATCGTACACGTGTCTCCCACAGAAAACTTTTATTCTGAGCAGTCCATAGAGCTGCAGTGGTGAAAAGTCGGCAAAAGTTTTCTATATTTCTGTCTCCATTTCCATATATTCAACATTATACACACACACACACACACACACACAGACACACACACACACACACACACACATCTGTAGTGCTGTGCTTTGCATGCAGATGTTGGTTTTTTTTTTTTTAATTGGTATTTTTTGCAGTTGACAAGAGCTTTTCACCAACACATAATCTACACTTAACCATTATTCCTTTCTCCTATTTCACAATAATAAGAACACTTCCATCACAGTGATGTAATTCTCTGGTTTGTCATCTCCGCTTCTGACCAGCTTCTGTTTCCGCGGCTCGCACGTATGAGTGCGCGATTCTACGTGACTACGTTCATTTTAATTCAGTATTAATTATTTTATGCAAAATAATTGAACTGAAATGTAACTCGCATTACTTTTTTTAAAAAGTAACTCAGATATTAATGTGTAAATTTATAAAGTAACGCGCTACTTTACTCGTTACTCCAGAAAAGTCATATTATTACGTAACGCACGTTACTTGTAACCCCCAACACTGTATATACAGTGGAACCCGGTTATGTCGATGTCCTAGGGGTCGCCAAAAGCATCGAGGTAACCGAGGTGTTTTCTCGCCGCTTTCTCTGAAGCTCTCGGCTTCAATCGCGCACATATGGTGCTGGTTTATCATCATCACCAGTTCCTATTTAAACTTCCACACTCTCACTGTCCGTTATTGTTGGTATATGTTGGTTCACGGCGGTCGTTGTTATCACGCATGCGTATCCCGGTACGTGTCTTCCCACCGGCACTCTCTCAACGGCTGCTCTTTTCTTCCCAAAGCCGCGCCGCGCCCCTACTAACACTACGAACACTAGCACTAACTAACAGCAGAGATTCACCAGAATACAATACAACACCTGTAGCAGCTGTAAGTCTTGATTTTTCCGCCACTTCAGCGAGTTCTTTTGCGGCTGCATCGAGATAACCGTCGTTAAATGGCAAATTTTTTCGCCCTTGTGCTCGAGATTTTAGGGTTTGGCGACATAACTGATAAAAAATGCTTAGAAAAAGCAAGAATTTGGCGGTTCCACTTCAAAAACGTCGACTTAATAGGGCTGTCGAGGAAACCGAGGGCGAGATAAGTGGGTTCCACTGTATATAAGAGAGAGAGAGAGAGAGAGAGAGAGAGATTTGGTCTGTAACATGTAGAAAAGCATTAATATGCACATACATTTTTTTTTTTTAAACTCGCCTTCGGAGAAAGCATGTCACACAGTGCCAAAAGTGCACTACAAAATAATAAGCACGATGTATGAAATGATGGCAGAATACACTTTGTAAGTATAAACATTATTACATCTTTGCTATTACAACTGTACTACTTAAGATCAATTCACAATCTATGAACACTGTTAGACACAACCAAGAGATTTAGAGTTTGTTTCTGCCTTTGTACTAGGTATCCGACTAATGCAGAGTATATTCAAGTTGCCAAGGCACTGATAGTGAAATACCCTTTCCTGAGGGATAAGGAGGGAAATGGCTTTGTAAGTTGCATTGTTTTTAAGCCATTTATCTCTGTCTACATAATTGCACAAGATAATATTTTATCTTTACTTGCTGGAATATGCCAAATAGTCAAACGTGGTTTATTATTTTTTTTGTTTGTTTGTTTGTTTGTTTACTAGCTAAACTACTAATAAAATTTAAAGCAGAACGTGCACCACTTGTCAGCGACAGTGAAGTAAGAAAGCTGAAGGAGAAGTTTGGCGATACAAAGCAGTCCAGATCCACCAGTGCATCTACGAGTTTGTGTCGAAAGCCAGCTAGTGTAGCATATGTAAGCCACTGCCATATGCATATCTTATTTTCCATATTTTTATTTTAATATTCCTCTCACCCACAATCAGCAAATGAGCTGTGAATTTGTTCTCTCTCTCTGCTGCGATGGCATCGTACACGTGTCTCCCACAGAAAACTTTTATTCTGAGCAGTCCATAGAGCTGCAGTGGTGGAAAGTCGCCAAAAGTTTTCTATATTTCTGTCTCCATTTCCATATATTCAACATTATACACACACACACACACACACACACACAGACACACACACACACACACACACACATCTGTAGTGCTGTGCTTTGCATGCAGATGTTGGTTTTTTTTTAATTGGTATTTTTTGCAGTTGACAAGAGCTTTTCACCAACACATAATCTACACTTAACCATTATTCCTTTCTCCTATTTCACAATAATAAGAACACTTCCATCACAGTGATGTAATTCTCTGGTTTGTCATCTCCGCTTCTGACCAGCTTCTGTTTCCGCGGCTCGCACGTATGAGTGCGCGATTCTACGTGACTACGTTCATTTTAATTCAGTATTGATTTTTTTATGCAAAATAATTGAACTGAAATGTAACTCGCATTACTTTTTTTAAAAGTAACTCAGATATTAATGTGTAAATTTATAAAGTAACGCGCTACTTTACTCGTTACTCCAGAAAAGTCATATTATTACGTAACGCACGTTACTTGTAACCCCCAACACTGTATATACAGTGGAACCCGGTTATGTCGATGTCCTAGGGGGTCGCCAAAAAGCATCGAGGTAACCGAGGTGTTTTCTCGGCCGCTTTCTCTGAAGCTCTCGGCTTCAATCGCGCACATATGGTGCTGGTTTATCATCATCACCAGTTCCTATTTAAACTTCCACACTCTCACTGTCCGTTATTGTTGGTATATGTTGGTTCACGGCGGTCGTTGTTATCACGCATGCGTATCCCGGTACGTGTCTTCCCACCGGCACTCTCTCAACGGCTGCTCTTTTCTTCCCAAAGCGCGCGCCCTACTAACACTACGAACACTAGCACTAACTAACAGCAGAGATTCACCAGAATACAATACAACACCTGTAGCAGCTGTAAGTCTTGATTTTTCCGCCACTTCAGCGAGTTCTTTTGCGGCTGCATCGAGATAACCGTCGTTAAATGGCAAATTTTTTCGCCCTTGTGCTCGAGATTTTAGGGTTTGGCGACATAACTGATAAAAAATGCTTAGAAAAAGCAAGAATTTGGCGGTTCCACTTCAAAAACGTCGACTTAATAGGGCTGTCGAGGAAACCGAGGGCGAGATAAGTGGGTTCCACTGTATATAAGAGAGAGAGAGAGAGAGAGAGAGAGAGAGAGAGAGATTTGGTCTGTAACATGTAGAAAAGCATTAATATGCACATACATTTTTTTTAAACTCGCCTTCGGAGAAAGCATGTCACACAGTGCCAAAAGTGCACTACAAAATAATAAGCACGATGTATGAAATGATGGCAGAATACACTTTGTAAGTATAAACATTATTACATCTTTGCTATTACAACTGTACTACTTAAGATCAATTCACAATCTATGAACACTGTTAGACACAACCAAGAGATTTAGAGTTTGTTTCTGCCTTTGTACTAGGTATCCGACTAATGCAGAGTATATTCAAGTTGCCAAGGCACTGATAGTGAAATACCCTTTCCTGAGGGATAAGGAGGGAAATGGCTTTGTAAGTTGCATTGTTTTTAAGCCATTTATCTCTGTCTACATAATTGCACAAGATAATATTTTATCTTTACTTGCTGGAATATGCCAAATAGTCAAACGTGGTTTATTATTTTTTTTGTTTGTTTGTTTGTTTGTTTACTAGCTAAACTACTAATAAAATTTAAAGCAGAACGTGCACCACTTGTCAGCGACAGTGAAGTAAGAAAGCTGAAGGAGAAGTTTGGCGATACAAAGCAGTCCAGATCCACCAGTGCATCTACGAGTTTGTGTCGAAAGCCAGCTAGTGTAGCATATGTAAGCCACTGCCATATGCATATCTTATTTTCCATATTTTTTATTTTAATATTTACTTTTAATCACTTTTACATTTCACTTAGTGCAGGACAATGTAAGGCAGATATTACAGACATTTAAATATACACCTAACTCTTTCACTGACTGAACATTAGGGCCTGGTTTCACTTTTCACATATCTGTCTCTGCCATTATCTGTCACAGATTAAGCATTCTCTGTTTGTTGTTCTGACAAAGGAAACTTGTGTTGGGGAGAATTCAACGTCTGTTGAGGCCCATGTGAACGTTCTACAAAGTGAGTATCAGAAGAAACATCCAGACATCTCGACTGTCAAAGACCGCATGGCACGAACATTCTCCTGGAGACATCGAGAAATCACGGAAGGAATGTCTGTGGAGGATGTAGTCAGAAATTACCCATACTTAAGAACGCCTGATGGAGTGAGTATTAAAAACATCTGATTGATAAAGGAACGCAATTACGATTTTGGAAATTGTGAAATTGCAGACATGTCGATTGCTGTCACGGAAAATAAACATTTAATTTAATAAAACATTGAATTAATATAAATTTGCTTTCAGTGAAGCACTAAATGTTAATCATGTCTTCATATTCTACAGTTTTTTGATGAGATTGACCGAATCCATCCCTCACCAAGCAGCTTCTGTCATCGCTTCAGAGAGGGCTTTGCTAGAGTTCTGCCAAATGTGCTGAAACTTGCCACAGCAAAACAGTACACTGAAACAAGACAGAATGCCCTGGCTGAAGATCTACCAGGTAGAGACAGTCACTTTGCTAGTGAAACTCACAATATATGTAATTTGCTTTACCACATTGCAAAATATGGGATTGAGAAAGTAGGATCTTTTTCCACATTGCAGGAATTGACTTAAGGGCTGGTCTTATCTTCTTGCCATCCATCTTCAGAGAAAAGATCGAACACTACATTACTATGAAAGAGGTAGGCTTCTGAATTATCCTGCAATGCTGGCTGGTGGACCTCATGTTAGTACATGAACAGAAAAAGATGGATTTGGGACTTTTCTGTCTCCAGTAGATGTGCTTCATTTTTGCCTTACCTTTTTTTTTAAGACGTCTTCAGATTTAGTATGAAAATTCTAGAGTAAATGTACCTGTGAAACCATTTACAATATACACAGGGAATTTAAAATATAATAAAAGGCTTAAATGACTGACTTGTTTATTTACATTTGAAAATGTTTTCTTTTGTTTTCTCTTATGCAGGAGGACCCTGCTACCCCCTTTCCAACAATTCAACTGATGGAGAATGATTGGAAGACGGCAATCATTAGAAGAGAGCACAGCGTGGTGAAGGTGGATGGCATGGTTGTGTGCCAGTGCACCAGCCTAGACGAGGCCTTCATGACTGCCTTCTGTATGTATTTTACTTTTAACATCACATATCCACCACACCTGAAGAACACTCTCACTTTCCTTCAGAGGCGCATTGGCAACATCGTGGATGAGGGAGACAAGCCACTGCCAGTCACTTTACTAAGGACGATAAACCTTTATATTAAATCCTCATGCCTCAAATGTACCATTGCCCAAAGTGCACACGGAGGACATTCAGTCTCATTAAATTAATCCAACATGTTGGAATCGTTCATGCGCATCAATCACATTTTAATATCACCTGCAGTATAAATGAGTGCCTTTTCACAACTTTTTCACGTTATCATTCTTATTGAAAACATGTTTACCGGATGCACAGATCCTTTGTTTTTGGACAATCTGATGACAAAAATGACTGTCCCAGTGAAGAAGAGTCAGCAGTACAGCAACACAGCTTGAACCCTGATCAGCAAAATTCATCTGATCCAAATTCCTCTGAACCTCAAGTTATGCCACTTTTAGATAAACTTTTAGAAGATTTCCAAGAACATCTATTTGGATTCATTTCTAAATGCAGAGAGAAAAACCTTCTACATTTGTCAGTCCAACAAGACATTGCAGATGATGTCAAATTTGTCTTTTTTTTTTTTTTAAAAGAGAACTATGATGATTTTATTTCTCATCATCTTGAAAATAGTGGTTTTGATATTTCAAAGTGCCCTGAACTTCAGCAGGTTTTGGATTCATCTGATTTCTTTGATAAAGCTTCTGTGGTGGTTTGTTCTCCGCATATGATTAAAGAACACTGTAAGGCCAAGATTTACTATACAGAACCTGTTCACCACACACTGAGAAGCCCTTCAGGGAACAAAATAGGAACCTATTCCTATGTTTTTAATTCAATTTCAATTCATTTTTATTTGTATTGCGCTTTTAACAATGAACATTGTCTCAAAGCAGCTTTACACAGATAATGTGGTGATTAAAAGTGAAGATGTTCTTTATAAGTAAGTTTGTCTCTGATGAAGTAGCCGGTGGCGACTGTGGTGAAGGAAAAACTCCTCGAGACGGCATAAGGAAGAAACCTTGAGAGGAAACAGACTCAAGAGGAACCCATCCTCATCTGGGTTGCACCGAATGTCCATTTATAGCAGGTATACGATGTTGCGGGGTTCAGTGATGATGATCAGAAGTGAAATATAGTCCTGAGTCAGTGTAGCAGACTGTTGACATTAACTACAGTCCAATCCATCCTCAAAGCTCCCGTTCTTACTCCGGAATTTAATGGAACCACCCAAGGCGTTGATGAGAAACCGTCCCAAGCTGCACAGAGTTTCCTCCAGTCGAAGAGAACACTATCCAGAGGCAGGCCTGGACGAAGTGGGAAGCTCGATGAAGGGGAGAGGGGCAGGAACAGTGGTCACTAAAACCTCAGGAGCATGTTTAACTCAACAGATAGAGAGAGAGAGAAGAGAGAGAGAGAGAGAGAAGAGGGTGACAGGTAGAAATGGATATGGATTATTAAGTTTCTTTATTTTGTTGTATGAAAGTTAATGTCACTGTGCAGTTTGGACTCCGGCAAGACTCGCTATGACAGCATAACTAAAAGGGAGAACCAGAAGGTAACACAGAAATGAGGGATCTCTGGGATAAGAGACGACCCACCACACCACCGTCATCAAACCTGAGTGAACGTGTGAAAGTGAGGGGACGACAGCACACAAATATCCCAGTTCACCAAACACTCTTCCGGTGACGTAGCTTCCTGTGTTTGACTTGTTTGCCGCGAGTTCCGTGTTTGTATTTGTTTGTTTGTGTTTTTCTCTTTTAATAATCCTAAATTGTTTCTGTCTTCCTGACTTGTGCCTGTAGTCAGTTAAACTCGACTACCACTATATTCATTGTCTCTCACTTTATCATATTTGTGCATCTTAACTCTGTTCGTGATTATAAGCACTATGCCGGAACCATTTCTAGTGCCTCTCTTAATGTCAGTCAGAGATTAGGATTCAGCTTTAAATCATTTAAAGTGCTCGTTCTTAAAGTTGTACTTTCAGACAGACATAGAAAACTCGCTCTGGTCACCGTGTACAGACCCCCAGGGCCCTACGCTGATTTTCTTCAAGAGTTTGCTTGTTTTCTATCAGATCTCTTGATCAATTTTGATAAAGTGCTGCTTGTAGGAGATTTTAATATTCATGTAGATGATGTAAACGATGCTCTTTTGGGGTTAAACAAAACGTCACCAGACCAACTCACCGTTTTAACCACACACTACACTTAATAATATCCCACGGAGCAGACGTCACTGATATAGATATTTTACCTCAGAGTGATGACATCACAGACCATTACCTCATACTGTACACACTACCGGTAGAGCAGATTAGCCGTGTTTCACCACGTTATCGACCTGGTAGGACTATTGTTCCAACCACTAAGGACAGATTCATAAATAACCTGCCTGAATAATCTCAATTTCACACTAAACCCATAACTGCTAATAATCTTGATGAAATAACCAACAACATAGACCTTATCCTCACTAGCACATTAGACACTGTTGCTGCCACCCGGTTAAAAGAGGTTAGAGAACAAGCACCTGCACCTTGGTATAATAGTCATACGCATGCCCTCAAGAGAACAGCATGTAATCTGGAGAGAAAATGGAGGAAAACTAAATTGGAGGTATTTAGAATTGCGTATAAAGTCAGTATGCTCAGCTACAGACAGTCGCTAAAAGCTGAACACCTGAGCAAACTCATAGAAAACAACAAAAACAATCCCAGATTCCTTTTCAGTACTGTAGCTAAACTAACTACAAATCAGGGCTCTAAAAATTGTGTTCCATCACAGTTTAGTAGTGAGGACTTTATGAATTTCTTCACTGAAAAAATAGATAACATTAGAAAAACAATTGTGGCAGTTCAACCTCTGACAGCATCTCCTGAGACAGTGTTACCTTCAACTCCACAACAGCTATAATGTTTTACATGTATAGGACAGGAAGAGCTGTATAATGTTATTACCAAAGCTTAATCAACAACATGTCAGCTAGCAGTTATTAAGCCCCTTATTAAAAAACCTAATCTGGATCCAAACACGCTATCGAATTACAGACCAATTTCAAATCTCCCATTTATGTCTAAGATTTTAGAAAAGATTGTCGCTGCCCAGTTATGTTCCTACCTGCAAGAGAACAATATCTTTGAACAATTTCAGTCAGGTTTTAGGCCCCATCATAGCACAGAAACTGCTCTAGTTAAAATCACTAATGACCTGTTTTTAGCTTCAGACCAAGGCTTCATTTCGCTGTTGGTTTTACTAGATCTTAGTGCTGCATTTGACACTATAGACCATGATCTCCTCCTGGATCGCTTACAGAATTACATCGGCATTCAGGGACAGGCATTGAGCTGGTTTAAATCCTACCTGTCCGATCGTTACCATTTCGTAGATTTAAATGGAGAGCTATTCAGGCTAATGCAAGTAAATTATGGCGTGCCGCAAGGTTCAGTTCTAGGACCCCTGCTCTTCACAATATTCATGCTTCCGTTAGGAAATGTTATTAGAAGGCATGGAATTAGCTTCCATTGTTATGCTGATGATACTCAGCTATATATCTCATCTAAACCAGGCGATATAGCTCAATTAACTCGAATAACTGAGTGTGTTAAGGAAATAAGAGATTGGATGACCCATAACTTTCTTCTTCTTAATTCTAATAAGACTGAGATTTTGCTCATCGGCCCAAAGACTAGTATACAGAAGCTCCAGCATCTCAACCTGCATTTAGTCGGATGTTCTGTAACCACTAGTTCAACGGTAAAAGATCTGGGAGTTATTTTAGACAGCGACTTGTCTTTCAATATCATATCAACCAAGTTACAAAAACAGCCTTCTTTCACGTTTCAGTTCTTACAAGGTCGAGAAAATATCACCATATAACCCCAATCTTATCATCCCTGCACTGGCTTCCTGTTACGTTTCGAATAGACTACAAACTATTACTACTCACTTATAAAGCACTAAATAGTTTGGCTCCCATGTATCTATCCAGTCTTTTAACACGCTACAATCCGTCACGCTCCCTGAGATCTCAAAACTCTGGACTTCTAGTAGTTCCTAGAATAGCAAAGTTCACTAAAGGTGGTAGATTATTTTCACATTTAGCTCCTAAACTCTGGAATAGTCTTCCTGACAGTGTTCGGGGCTCAGACACACTCACCCAGTTTAAGTGTAGATTAAAAACATATATTTTTAGCAAAGCCTACACATAACACACATCACATATCATAACCTTGTGCTCCAGAACATCTGATCACATGCACATTATCAACTTGTGCTGTTAATATCATGAACAGCAGCTACGCTAATTTCTCTCCACTGCTTCTCTTTCTCTCCCCATCCCAAGGCATCCTGAGGTTTGGCCAGCTCCAGTCACGTCCCACCTCATGAAGATTCGGAGCTACTAACCATATAGACTGTATAAGACTGCAGAAAGAACATCACTTATAATCTTATACTCCAGTAATCATGTTAGTTCTCACTCTCCAGTGTTCTGTATTGTTGAAAGATTTATGATCAAACTCTTGATGTCACCCAAATGAGGATGGGTTCCCCTTGTGAGTCTGGTTCCTTTCAAGGTTTCTTCCTCATAACATCTAAGGGAAGTTTTTCCCTGCCACAGTCACCACGGCTGCTCATCAGGGACAAATTCACACCATTCACCATCACTGTTGATTTGTCTAAAGCTGCTTTGAGACAATGTCTGTTGTGAAAAGCGCTATAGAAATAAACCTGACTTGACTTGACTTGATGGTGGTCTGTAGGATGGCTTTGGAGGTGAAGAAGAAGAGGAGGAGAGTAAGGACTGAAAGAAGAATAAGATGGTGGAAACTGAAGGAGGAAGAGTGTAGTGTGAGGTTCAGGGAAGAGGTCAGACAGGAGCTCGGTGGTGGTGAAGAGGTGCTGGATGATTGGGTAACTACTGCAGGAGTAATGAGGGAGGCAGCACAGAGGAGGGACATGAGTTATATTGGTAGGAGAATGCTGAGGATGGAGCTACCAGGAAGGAGTAAAAGAGGAAGGCCAAGGAGGAGGTTCATGGATGTGGTGAGGAAGACATGCAGGTAGTTGGCGTGAAGAAGGCAGATGTAGAGGACAGGGTGGTATGGAGACGGATGATCTGCTGTGAAGACCCCTAATGGGAGCAGCTGAAAGAAGAAGATTTTTAATACTCTAATCAACACAGACATGGGCAAATGGATGCTTTGTGCAAATGTATGTTTATTATTAGTGAAAATCTTTTTGTAAATGTTATAAAGTAATCATGGTGACCATTATGGTGGTCATCAGGACACCAAACGTAATGTTTGCTATGTTTCCACACGGATGGTTAGTGAGGTGATACCGGAGAAACACTCTTCTAACTGTCATATGGATTACATCATCAGAGAATATTGTTTTTTCAGGTTGTTTTATTTCTGTGTCTGTAAAAAGAGATGACAGCGATGGTAAACAGTGCCCCCTGCCGGATTTCTTTATTTTACAAAAGCACAGCATTTTATTACGTGTATACAAATAAAAGTAGACCCTTTACAGATTCCAATGATGTATTGCTCTTATCTGTACGATCAAAAAAGTCATTTAAGTTTGTTTCAGGGTTATGAGGAAAAAAATTCTAATTGGTCTAGTAAAAAGGGAACTCGTAGTCTTGATTTTGACTTAATGGTGCCCACAACTCTACCCATATTCCAGGAGCTCCTTGGTGCATTGTCGTCCACTAGAAGCAGAACATCTCCCAACTGAAAGTTGCGCGTATTTACAATACACTTACAATCGGTTATCCATCGCTTCCAAAAGAGATTTGACATGTACCAAACTTGACGCCATCTTTTACGCGTATACAAGTCCTCTTTAGTGAATGTTCCAGGAGGAAATGTCAAATTTGTCTTCAATAGGAGAAGATGATTAGGTGTTCAAACTTCTAAATCATTGGGATCAGAAGAAGCTCTTGTTATAGGGCGATTGTTAAGTATGGACTCCACTTCACAAAAGAATGTAAGGAGACCTTCTTCATCCAAACGCTGACCTTGAACAATAGCATTCAGAATTTTCCTTATTGAGTGAATAAGTCTCTCCCAGATTCCTCCATGGTGCGAAACCAGTAGGTGGATTGAAAGTCCATTTAATCTTCCTTTAAAGAAGAACGTAGTTGATTTGATTTTGGTTCCAATTTTGCAATGAAGCGTCTTAATGCATGAATAAATGAATCTGTATCTAATGATGCAGTCATTTCAATGTGAACAGCTCTAATGGCAAGACAAGTAAAGATAACCCCGTAGTGTTTTAGGGTGACTCTTCCCCGTTTTATCTCAAAGATAAACAAGTCAAGTCAAGTTTATTTCTAAACTGAACTGAAGCTTGTTTATTAATGATGCAGGACATCCACCTAGTAATGCATTACAGTAGTCCATTCTGGAGGTCATGAACGCATGGACGAGCTTCTCTGCATCAGATATAGACAACATGTTTCTTAACTTAGAAATATTTCTAAGGTGAAAGAAGGCTGTTTTTGTAACTTGGTTAATATGATTATTAAAAGACAAGTTGCTGTCTAAACTGTGGGTTTTTGTTAAATGTGAGCCAAAATCATCATAATTAAAAGAACCAAACACTTAAACTACTTCAGTCTGTGTGCATTGAATTAATTTAATACAAGAGTTTCACAATTTAAGTTGAATTACTGAAATAAATGAACTTTTTCACCATGATCTAATTTATTGAGATGCACCTGTAAATGAAAAGGGACAAGAGTGACCATGACCACGACAAATTATATATCATTCTAAAGGTCTAAACCTCAAGCATCGATTTTAGATCACTGTTTTTCACTGGAAAACGTATAACGTGTGACTCTGGAGGCTGGAAGGGGTTTTAAATAGCAATGAATGACATTTCTGTGGTTATACTGCTATCTAGAGGAAAATAACAATTTTACATTCAATTTAAACGTTTGTTGTTATGATCAGTGAAGCGTTTGACCGATTCTTCTATGTTTTAATGTCCACCTACAGGAAACATGACAAGACTGTACGTGTGCATGTGAGGGGGGGGGGGGTAGTCTTCGTTCTATTACGTCACAGTGGTTTCAGGTCAGAAGTGGGCGGAGCTTATACTGTCTATATACAGTAGCATTCAGCACAAAGTCTTGCATTTCTTGCTGAAAAACCAAGAGATAGTCTGAGATAGTCTGATAGTCTGACAAGAAGTCTGATATTCATATTTTCCCCATTCTAACGTCATATTAACCCTTATGCGTCCCTCGTGCCATTTTTATTCAATTAAAAATTTATTTTGCCGATAACTTTCCATGTGTTTCAGCTAATGGAATGATACTTTGTGAAAACATTTTTTTTTTTTATTTAAAAATTTTTTTTTTCACATTTTTGCTATGTCAGCAGTTTCCTCTGTACAAAAATACATCCTTAAACGTCCCTCATGGCTGTTAACATCCACAAAGATTCAAGTGCTGTAAAAATATATCAGATCAACATTTGTTTCCACTTTTTTCACTTAAATCTGTTAATTAACCTCAGTTTTGATCAAAACTACAAAGTTTTTTTGTTAATCCAGGATTTTTATTTTTAATTGCCAATTGAATTAGTGACGTCACACAAAAATGAAAAAAAAAACACATAATGACTGAAATTTGATATAAACAGTAATTGTAAACTGGATTTTCTTTGACCGTTTATCATAGGCTTGGGTGTGTCAAAGACTGGAGAAAAACTGACTTTTACGCATGGTTAGTTTTTTTGCAGCATCAGCTTGAATTATTTCCAGCCTAATCTGTCCCTTGTGGCTGTTAACATCCACAAAGATTCAAGTGCTGTAAAAATATATCAGATCAACATTTGTTTCCACTTTTTTCACTTAAATCTGTTACTTAACCTCAGTTTTGATCAAAACTACAAAAAAAAATTTAATCTAGGATTTTTATTTGTAATTGTCAATTAAATTAGTGATGTCACACACACACAAAAAAAAAAAAGAAAAACCACAAAATGACAAATTTTATATAAACAGTAATTGTAAACTGGATTTTCTTTGACCATTTATCACAGGCTTGGGTGTGTCAAAGACTGGAGAAAAACTGACTTTTATGCATGGTTAGTTTTTTTGCAGCATCAGCTTGAATTATTTTCATCCTCATTTGTCCTTAGTGGCTGATTTTTCCCCTTTGACTCCTATTAGAACGACATTTTTTAATTGCTCCACCATGACATTATACATGAATGCATTTGTTTAAGTTATTAGCACCCCCTGTTGGGAAGAGATTACATTTGCGTTTTTTACTGTTGACCACTAGGTGGCGCCATGAGACCATGAAATAGAGCTGTGGAGAGAAAGCTTAGTTTCTGGCTTTCCTATGGAGTTTTCTAGCATGTGTGTATTTGCCTGTCTCTCACAGAGGGTAACCTTTGTTCACTGACCTTCATGTGTCTGATAAATTCTTTTTCTGTAAAAAAAAAGTCTACTCCACATCAGATTTCTGAACATAATTTATTGCTGCAGCAGCAACAACAACAACAACAACAACAACACAAAAATGCAACAAACTATTAAATAAACTAGCTAAGCGTGCGTGCGTGCATGTGTGCGTGCGTGCGTGCGTGCGTGCATGTGTGTGTGCGTGCATGTGTGCGTGCGTGCGTGCATGTGTGCGTGCGTGCATGTGTGCGTGTCTAGTGTTCCCAGCAGTCCTTGCAACAAATCACTTGGTGACTTTTGCACGTGAATTTACCACATTTAATGCAAGTGCACACTGTACGATTCTTGCAGCCCTTACACGTTCCCCTCTGAACTAAGCTGCTGGTGCCTGCTGGCATCTGAGGGGCAGGTACAGAGGTCTGTAGCTCCTGCACAAGTGCAGCAGCAATTGGTGCACGGGGCAAGTGCTTTCTTCTTACAATTGCTGCTGAGATCATTGAGTTGCCTAACTCCTCTAAAAAAAGCCTCCTTCTGAAGAGCTTACGCTGATTCCAGGAGGGATCAATGGCTGTGAAAATTACATAGGCATTATAACCTGATATGTCCATCATATTGAAGAATAATGTTTGTGGCCACCGCTTAGTCTTCCTTCTGCAGCTGTAGGTGGCGACAACCTACAAAGATACAAGAACAAGAAAACAATAAGTACACACTTCTATACTTTTTCTAAAACTAACAGCTTCATTCTAAAGCTGCACATGACAATGAGAATAATCATGCAACGTACTGTACATGCAAACACAAATTGTATCTCCTAAATCTCTCTCTAACAAGCACATGAATTCAAAAATGATCTGAAATAGGAGATGGCACATACCTTGTCTAAATTGTCGACACCTCCCTTACAGCGGTTATAGTAAGTGATGATATCTGGTTTTGCTTTTGGTCCCTCCGTCACAGCTGCCTCACGGTGCCTTGTGCTCAGCACAATCACATTCCTCCCCCGTTTGGGAATGTGACTGACAGCTGTCGTGTTGCTGGTGAAACCAAAAAGGGAGGAAGGGACAGGTCTTCCTTTAACCTGCAGCAGGTTGGGTGGCAGCTCTGGTTTATTCTTTCTGACTGTTCCGACTAGGAAAAGTTTTTTTTTGAGGAGCTCCTGTGCAAGTTTATAACTTGTAAAGAAGTTGTCACAGCAGACAGTGACTCCCTGGAGTCCCTCAGTCATCTCCTTTACAACACGCATACCTTTTCCCACCTCTGCAGCATCCCCGATCTTCCCCAGATATGGTGCACAGCGCCAGGCATATGATGTAGCCACGTCAGCCGTGACCCAAAGTTTTAAACCATATTTTGCCGGTTTCATAGGCATATACTGCCGAAATCGGCATCGTCCTTTGAATGGAACAAGCTGTTCATCTACAGTCACGTCCCTGCCTGGATTGAAGAGAATCTCAAGCCGATGAGCCCACAGATCCCATAGGGCTCTGATCGGTGCAAGCTTATCATCTCTTAGGCGAGCTGCTCTGGTGACCTTATCATCAAAGCGCAGGGCTCTGCTTATTTGATGAAATCTCTTGAGAGACATGGTGGCCTTGAAAATGGCCCGGCCACGTCGATCATCCCACAGGGAGCAGGTGGACTCGTTCCGGGACCTGTAGACCCCAGCCAAAATATTTAGTCCCATGTAGGCCTTGAGATCCGTAGAATCCACCACGATCCAGTCTTTATCATTGCGCTGACCATAAATGTTCGTCATGCTGACAATTAGGTCTAGCATCTCAGAAGTGAAAAAAAGGTCAAAGGAAGACTGTATGTCTCCTACCCTCGCTATTGCGTAACGTGTCGGCCCTGCAGTCACGCCGCGAGCAGGCTGGGTGAAAGGAGCGGTCTCTCCGTTATTTGAAGACCACACCTGCCCATTTCTCCCAATCCACCCCGATCCAGGATCCTCAGAATCCTCCTCACTCGTAGTTGAGGGTGTGGATGCTGGCTTAAAATCTGCATCTGACTCTCTCGAGTCACTGCTGTCTGTAGATGAAATCTGCAGCTCACTGGGGTCAGGCTGCATGACTTCCTCCAGAACTTCTTCTGGGCTGAAGGCTCTCTTCCGCTTGTTCGCTGTTCGTTTCATTGTCAAATGACCAGCAGGAAGTAATGCAAGTGTTTTATTCCACTTACCTTGTTTTTGTTTAGTCTGTACTTCTCATCAACAAAGGGTAGTTCTGAGAGCTGATTCGCATATTCTGATATTCTCAGACATATCAAGGGTAGTTGAGCAAAGGTCACCCTCACACACACACACGCGCACACACGCACTATAATACTTTATAAAAAAACTCAATAGAAGCCAGAAACTAAGCTTTCTATCCACAGCTCTATTACAAGTGTACCCTCTTCCTCCTAAATGTCGTTTTAATGGGAGTCAATGGGGAAAAAATAATCTCTCTCGTGCACGCGCACACACACACACACACACAAACACGCGCGCGCACACACACACGCACACATTTATTATCGCACATGCGCACAGTGATGCTGTTCATAACGTGAAGTACAATCAAAAGTCGGACTGTTTGTTTCACGGGATCCTGCTTCCGTTTCTATTATATTCTTAGAGAAAAGTATTTAGGAAACTTCCCCCTTTTCAAAACGCTCCGTTACATTGGTTTGCTTCTGGAGTTTTACAAAAATGAAAATACAGACCTTTTTCATATTCTCTTTCTGAAATGACCAGAAGATTTACTGACCTCTATGCTTCCATAGATTTATTTCTCAATAATAATAATAATAATAATAATAATAATAATAATAACAATAATAATAATTCAGGAATCTCAAGTCTCACACATTCACCTTGAGACACACATTTTACCCGGTTCACACACACCACACCTTGTGTTTCTCACGCTGAGAAGTGAGGGAGAACTTGTTCGGAGGGAGATGTTGTATGAATGGATGAGACGCAGACAGACAGAGAGAAGTTTCTATGTCGAGTTCATCGCTGTCTCGAGCGCTATAGAGTTAAATGCCGCCTAGCAGCCAATCAGAAATCCGGATTTGTTGTTTCCGGGTAAATTCCGTGATCCCGCTGCGAGCACGTTCGTTACTAGGCAACATGGAAGCTGAAAGAGAAAGAGATTTTGTTGATGATTTCATTTTAAAATCTACTGTATTCATACTCTTTTTAGCCATGTTTAGAATGTAAAGCAGACATGTGGACATTAAGGTGTGACAGATGTGATCAGACTTATAAAAAGTAAAAGTCATCAGAACAAAGACACTTCCTTCAGTCACCAAGTAACATGACACAGCTTTAGACTTCAGCTTCTGTTATTGCAATAACATTCTTAATCATTCTTATTAAAGTTCTTAACATTGTAGGTTATATTATTAATAATAATAATAATAAAAACACTTATGTAGCATGGAATCCTTATGAATTAGTGCTTGAATGAAGCATTTCTGTTGCAGACATGGAGAGCTGTGGTGTTGTACATGTACATTGAGCTCTGCTCTTCAGTTCACTCATTTGGGGACAAATTTCTTTGATATTTTTGATACATTTGTATATTTGAAATATATTAAACAATTGATTTTAATTGGATGAATTTGTCTGCATTTGATCAGATTCACAAGTTGCTATCATTTCTATTTGTGCTGGTCAATTCTGAACAATAGGTCAAAGTGAAAGCATAAACTTTAGAGAATCGGGCGGTGCAGAGGGGCCGCTGCTACAAATAAAACTTCAGAGCTCTGTGTATATAGTGTGTGTGTGTGTGTGTGTGTGTGTGTGTGTGTGTGTGTAAACCAGATCAAACCATGTGATTTCATCGTTCTGCCAGTAGATGAGATACCAAGTGTTAGATGTGCTGCTCATTTGCAGGTTTTAGAGACAGAGACGGTGTAACAGCATGGACACTGCATCTGGTTCATCAACTGAGACCGTAAACACGGTGTGGGTCGCGTTCATGGACAACATTCCATTTGTCGGAAGGATAAAGGAGCTAGTGGAGTTGGCGTTGGCTCTGAGATACGGGAATACAGAGTTGATCATAGAGAAGGAGAAAGCCTTTAATAACTTTTCCAAAAATGAGTATAATAAGAAATACAATAAGGAAAAGTATGTGCCGGTGAGTAATATTTATGAATCATATGCCCAAAAACTGATTAGCAATTTTAAACAATTTATGATTTTCAATGTTCTCAAGCTATCGTCTGGGTATATAACCAAGACCCCTGCAGTCTCTAATGTTAATGTTGTCCTCTATTATGAGACTGATAGAACCGGAAATTGATTATTTTCACACAGCTGTATGGTTTATCATGTGTCCTTCTTTATATAATGTGTAAATATAATGTAAATATCAGGTATAATTATTGCTTGTCCTGGTCATTATTGTCTGTTTCTGGTAACATGATTTTTTTCCTTTTCCTTTCAAAAGCCGACTGAACCAATGCCAGGTGTAGTAGGTGTGTGTTATTCCTGCTCTTCTTCTCACAAATATTACTGAAATGCATTGAATAAAATCATAGTATGGAAATATTTTCGCTTTTTTCCACAGAGATCAGAGAAGAAGATTGTGATGAATATGTGAGGAAAATGAAAGGTTCCAAACAGGCACTGCAGCAGACCCCTCCAGAGTGATGGTCAAGCTTTACTGAGGAGTTTTATGAAGTTCATTATCCATCACACAGGATGAAATTTCAGTGTAAACTCCTGAAATTCACCAGAAGCGCTAAATAAACACATACAGAAATGTACACGTGAACGTCTTATCCTTATTACTTTAACACCAACATACACAGTGTTTAACACTAAATCATTATAAACAGTAGATGAACACAGTCTACCTTATGACTTCTTTATGCCTTTTTTGTCCACTGTGTGTGAGTCTGTACTCATCATATCATCATAAAAGTATAGATACCTTCCTGCAAAACTCCCTTCATTAAAAGTGAAAAGTCACCAATTTCAATATGAATTTAGGAAAAGTCTTCAAGTATCTGATTTGAACAGTTCTTGAGTATTTGACTCGTATTGTACATAGACTCAAAAAAATTATTTGTTGGCCTTACTTAACTTTTTTATGTCAACAGGCTCCACGTAACTCAGTGAGGCTGCATTTAAGTAACAATATTTATTTCAGTAAACTTTATTTAATTACATAAAGTTAATGTAATGTTGTTTAGTTAAATCAACGTAATATATTAAAACTAAATCAAGAATGTTAAGTTCATTTCTTTTTACTTATTACAAAAAATACTAAAACTATAAGCAATTACAAAATAACACAAAACAAATAATAATACAAAAGTCTTATTTTCTAATATTTCCCTCTTGAAACTGAAAAAAAAAAGCTAACAATGCATCAGTTATACAATGCAAAACCAACATTAAAAGGAATGAACATGGTCGGTACACTGTAATAAAATAAAAAGTTGAGTTAAGTTAAAGAATTTAGTAAATTTGCTGCAAAGCGATTTGGAGTTACTCAACTTCCGTGGTTAAAGTTACGCCAAATCATTGTAGAAAGTGGATTGAAACTGCTAAATTAATTTAGGTATTACTTCCTCAGTAAGTTCATCTAACGTTCCTCAGTAGGTACATCTAACTAGTCATCATGAGTTTGTTTAAAGTTATAAAGGGGGTTGAGTGAACTTTAAAAAAAAAATGAGTAGGGAGAACTACAGACCTGAAGTTCAGCAAACTCAAAAAAGCTTTGCAGCAAATCTACTTAATTTTTTAAGTTGGTTCAACTTAATTTACTTCTTTTAATTTACAGCTTTAAATCTTTCAATTCAATTCAATTCATTTTTATTTGTATAGCGCTTTTAACAATGAACATTGTCTCAAAGCAGCTTTACACAGATAATGTGGTGATTAAAAGTGAAGATGTTCTTTATAAGTAAGTTTGTCTCTGATGAAGTAGCCGGTGGCGACTGTGGTGAAGGAAAAACTCCTCGAGACGGCATAAGGAAGAAACCTTGAGAGGAAACAGACTCAAGAGGAACCCATCCTCATCTGGGTTGCACCGAATGTCCATTTATAGCAGATATACAAAGTTGCGGGGTACAGTGATGACGATCAGAAGCAAACTGCACTCCCGAGTCAGTGCATAATAGACATACGCATGCCCTCAAGAGAACAGCCTGTAATCTGGAGAGAAAATGGAGGAAAACTAAATTGGAGGTATTTAGAATTGTGTATAAAGACAGTATGCTCAGCTACAGACAGGCACTAAAAGCTGCTAGAACTGAACACCTGAGCAAACTCATAGAAAACAACAAAAACAATCCCAGGTTCCTTTTCAGTACTGTAGCTAAACTAACTACAAATCAGGGCTCTGAAAATTGTGTTCCATCACAGTTTAGTAGTGAGGACTTTATGATTTTCTTCACTGAAAAAATAGACAACATTAGAAAAACAATTGTGGCAGTTCAACCTCTGACAGCATCTCCTGAGACAGTGTTACCTTCAACTCCACAACAGCTTCACTGTTTTCCATGTATAGGACAGGAAGAGCTGTATAATGTTATTGCCAAAGCTAAATCGACAACATGTCAGTTAGATCCAATTCCTACCAAATTACTGAAGGAAGTGTTATATACAACTGGTGAACCTCTTCTGAATATTATTAACTCCTCACTATCTTTAGGTCACGTCCCTAAATCCCTCAAGTTAGCAGTTATTAAGCCCCTCATTAAAAAACCTAATCTGGATCCAAACACGTTATCAAATTACAGACCCATTTCAAATCTCCCATTTATGTCTAAGATTTTAGAAAAGATTGTCGCTGCCCAGTTATCTTCCCACTTGCAAGAGAACAATATCTTTGAAGAATTTCAGTCAGGTTTTAGGCCCCATCATAGCACAGAAACTGCTCTAGTTAAAATAACTAATGACCTGTTTTTAGCTTCAGACCAAGGCTTCATCTCGCTGTTGGTTTTACTAGATCTTAGTGCTGCATTCAACACTATAGACCATGATCTCCTCCTAGATCGCTTACAAAATTACATCGGCATTCAGGGACAGGCATTAAACTGGTTTAAATCCTACCTGTCCGATCGTTACCATTTCGTAGACTTAAATGGAGAGTTATCCAGGCTAATGCTAGTAAATTATGGCGTGCCACAAGGTTCAGTTCTAGGACTCATGCTTTTTTACAATATACATGCTTCCCTTAGGAAATATTATTAGAAGGCATGGAATTAGCTTCCATTGTTATGTTGATGATAACCAGCTATATATATCATCAAAACCAGGTGATATAGCTCAATTAGCTCGCATTACTGAGTGTATTAAAGAAATAAGAGATTGGATGACCCGTAACTTTCTACTATTAAATTTTGATAAGACGGAGATTTTGCTCATCGGCCCAAGAAACAGTACACAGTAGCTCCAGCATCTCAACCTGCATTTATACGGATGTTCTGTAACCACTAGTTTAACGGTAAAAGACCTAGGAGTTATTTTAGACAGTAACTTGTCTTTCAAAAATCATATCAACCAAGTTACAAAAACAGCCTTTTTTCACCTTAGACATATTTCTAAGTTAAGAAACATGTTGTCTATATCTGATGCAGAGAAGCTCGTCCATGCGTTCATGACCTCCAGAATAGACTACTGTAATGCATTACTAGGTGGATGTCCTGCATCATTAATAAACAAGCTTCAGTTTGTTCAGAATGCAGCAGCAAGAGTTCTTACAAGGTCGAGAAAATATCACCATATAACCCCAATCTTATCATCCCTGCACTGGCTTCCTGTTAAGTTTCAAATAGACTTCAAACTACTGCTTCTTACTTATAAAACACTAAATGGTTTAACTCCCATGTGTCTCTCCAGTCTATTTAACACGCTTCAATCCGTCACCCTCCCTAAAATCTCAAAACTCTGGACTTCTAGTAGTTCCTAGAATAGCAAAGTCCACTTAAGGCGGTAGATCATTTTCACATTTAGCTCCTAAACTCTAGAATAGTCTTCCTGACAGTGTTCGGGGCTCAGACACACTCTTCCAGTTTAAGTGTAGATTAAAAACATATCTTTTTAGCAAAGCCTACACATAACACACATCACATCATAACCTTGTGCTTCAGAACATCTGATCACATGCACATTATCAACTTGTGCTGTTAATATCATGAACAGCAGCTACGCTAATTCCTCTCCACTGCTTCTCTTTCTCTCCCCATCCCGAGACACCCTGAGGTTTGGCCAGCTCCAGTCACGTCCCACCTCATGAAGATTATGGACCTTTGAAGAAATAGATGCAGAACTCGCAAACATCCCGAACCATCTAGAGACGTACCAGTGCCAATTGGATCCCACTTCATGTGTGGTTTTGACATTGGACCTCCTGGAGTGTTAAAGGCTCTGGCATGGAGAAGCTGATGCTGGATCTGTGATGATCACAAATGTTGAGCTCAGTAGCTCCTACTTTTATAACCATAATGACTGTATAAGACTGCAGAAAGAACATTACTTATAATCTTACACTCATGTTAGTTCTGACTCTCCAGTGTTCTGTAGTGTAGAAGGATTTATGATCAAACTCTTGATGTCACCCAAATGAGGATGGGCTCCCCATTAGAGTCTGGTTCCTCTCAAGGTTTCTTCCTCATAACATCTAAGTGAGTTTTTCCTTGCCACAGTCGCCACGGCTGCTCATCAGGGAAAAATACACACCGTTCACCTTCACTGTTGATTTCTGTAAAGCTGCTTTGAGACAATGTCTGTTGTGAAAAGCGCTATACAAATAAACTTGACTTGACTGATCAGCAAAATTCATCTGATCCAAATTCCTCTGATCCTCAAGTTATGCAACTTTTAGATAAACTTTTAGAAGATGTTAGGAAGATTTTCCCCTCAGGTCCTTATGCTCTCTCTTTGCCACACTGTAGAGGCGCCTCGGAACAATGAAAGAACAACCCACACGAATCAAATCACGTCTGGTTTATTCAAGATCACTGTTCAAAAAAAATGTATCAGAACAAAGTATTTATACACACAGCTTTGCAACAAAGGCGCCACGGAGGCGGGGTTATTGCGCAATGGGAGGGAGTCAACGTCCCTTCTCGCGAGATGAGCATCTGACTAGGTAGTAAAACACAGGTAGTGAACACAGAAGTTAGTTGTAAGAAAACAGAACATAATCTTCTCCTATGTGCTTTTCGTGCTGTACCCAGGCTCAGCATTAATCAACACTGTTATTTTAAAGCCAACTAAGACATAGGTATGTGTAAGGAGGAACAGAATATACACGTAGAAAAACAGAAACATGTTCGGTGACCTTCAACTACTCCTGCCTAATCAAGCTGTGGAGTAACATTTTAGCAACATAAATCTTGGTACAATTAGTTCATTCTCAGGACACAAGCAAGCACATATAAAATACATTCTCACAAACCCCTCTTTTATACTTAATAATTAATGATTTAAGTATAATCAGGTTCCTAAAGCCCTTGCAAACGCATATATTGTGGTTCTCTCAGGGTTGCAGCTAAAGCCCAAACACTTCTGCGAGTTAGAGGTACCGTTATGTGGTATGCAGGTATCAGTAATACAAATATGTGTGTGGATGTGCTTGGACGGGTAACCCTGTCCCAAGCATGGACAGTAGTATTAGTAGGGGCGGCCATACTGGTCACTGGCCGTGTCTTTGTCCAGCAGAGGTTGTTGTTCCCCACCTAGCTTCTTCCGACACATCTAGCAGTGTGGTTTGTGTCCTATAAGCCTACACCAGAGTGTCTGCGGTTCGACGTTGGTGTCCAGGGCGAGATTTTACCCTCAGTCTGTGGAGGAACAAGGTCTACGGATGGTCTCTAATGGTTACTAGGGCATACAAAAGAACATAGTCAAATACAAATTGTTACAACTTCGTTTTAATTGGGAGCGTGCTTCACTCGTCCAGCGTGGATCCACTGTGGAAAAAGATCAGTTAGCACAGCCGTGCGTGTTACAGCAATTACGTCTGCAGGGGCACTGTAAGGGGTTTCACCCAGTGGTGTCCCCATTTTGTCAAATTTCTTTACCAAAACCCGATCCCCTACCTTAAAGGGATGAGTGTTTTCTGTCGGAATTTGTGGTTTTTTCTCACTTACCCGTGTCCAATAGTCATCCAATGTTTGTAGCAACCCTGCAGCGTATTCGCTGAGATGCACATCTAGATCCCCTGTACCCAAAGCCTGTTTTCCTCGACGCCATGGAAGGGGAAAAGGTCGTCCCAACACTAATTCATACGGTGACAAATGGTCGAGAGCCACTTGAGTTGTCATGCGCATATCTGCTAAAACCAGCGGAAGGGCATGAAGCCAATTCTTCGAGCCTGATGCGTGCATGGCTTTTCGAATTTTGTCCTTGATTGTGCGGTTGGCTCGTTCTACAATACCTGATGATTGCGGGTGGTATGGAATATGGAAATGCCAATTGATTTTTAACTCTTGACACAAAAGCTTGGTGACCTTGGAGGTAAATGGGGTTCCCTTGTCAGAATCAATTCCTACAGGGATACCATATCTTGGAATTATTTCCGTAGTTAACTTCTGAACCACTATTCTAGCGTTCTCTTTGCTGCAGGGGAAAGCTTCGACCCACCGGGAAAATTTGTCCACCATTACCAAAAGATATCTGAAAGGGCCTTGTCTGGGCATGTGTGTGAAATCAATCTGCCATTCCTGAAACGGTGTTTCAGGGGTGGGAAGATGTTGATGTATGGCACCTGGTTTGGAGATGTTGTTTTGCGTGCATGTTAAGCATCTGTTTAGTATGTTGTTTACATCTGTGTATAAGTGATCTATACAGAAATTTTCAGTTAGGTCATGTAATACCCCTCTTCGTCCGCGATGAGTGGGACCATGAAATTCGCGGACGAGAAAAGGCGTACAATGACGTGGAAGGCAAAGACGACCCTGACCATCAACCAAAATTGTGGAACCGGTACCACCCTGATTTGCCCAGAAGGCGCGATCAGCATCAGTAGCTGAGGCCTGTAGGGAAGGTAAATCCATGTCAGGTAAAACAGCACTGATCATGGTATTAACAGACACCATTGCTGGAGATAAGTCTGGCGGCAGCGGACGTGAGGCTGCAGCTTGTTTGGCCATGCGATCGGCGAGGCTGTTACCTCTGACCTCGTCCGTGTCACCAGAACAGTGAGCCCTGGTTTTAACAATAGCCAAAGAACGTGGCAGGTGACAGGCAGTTATTAGATCATGTACCAGTGACGCATGGGAAATGGGCTTACCATCGGCGGCAGTGAAGCCACGAGATTGCCAAATCCTACCGAAATCATGAGCAACCCCAAAAGCATAGCGTGAGTCTGTGTAGATAGTGACATCAGTGTCAGCAGACAGGACACAGGCGCGTGTAAGGGCGTATAGCTCAGCAGCCTGCGCAGAAGAAAAGGGGAGAGAGAAAGATTCCAGAACATTGTTAGGCAATTGGCAGACAGAGTAACCACATAGATATACACCATCACTAGGTTTGGAACAGGAACCATCAACAAACAAAGCTTGTCCTGTCTGTAGGGGAACAGAGGAGAGATCTGGTCTGATACTGGTGTCATTAACAATGGCAGTCAGACAATCGTGGTCAGGTTGCCCCGCGCAGTCATCCTGTGAATTCAATAAACGTTGTAAGGCATGAGCTACAGTGTCATGAGAAGAGGTAGGGCGAATGGACAGGTTTTCAGTAGCTAATAGAACAGTTTCATACCCTGAACGACGCTGTGAAGACATGTGTTGTGTATTGAGATTACGTAATATCTGTGTTACCTGATGTGAGTTGTGCAGAATCAGGGGATGGGACAAAACGATCTTCTCAGCATCAGTTACCATCAGCGCACAGGAGGCAACAGCACGAAGACAGGCAGGCAATCCCTGAGCCACAGAGTCTAGAGATTTGGAAAGAAACGCACAAGGTCGCATGCCCCCCCATGCTTTTAAACCAGAACACCGGACGCTGTTCCGGGTTAAGTTGCCACATACAGGTGAAATGGGAGGCTGTAATTGGGCAGTCCCAGCGTCGGAGCCGTGCACAGGGCACGTTTCAGGGCCCCAGCAGTCAGCATTTCTGAAGTCCATGTCAGCGGTGTAGTAGAAGGATCAGAATGTCTCACAGCAGTTCGCAGACACTTATCGTACAGAGAGCAGTCTGGAATCCACTGACGGCAGTAGTTGATGAGGCCTAGGAAAGCCTGTAGTGCCTGTTTAGTCTCAGGCTGTGTAGTGTCCATGATGACTTTGATTCGCTCAACAGTCAATTTTCTTGAGCCCTGTGACAGTTCATAGCCCAAATATCGGACAGTGTTCTGACAGAACTTCAGTTTTGTCTTGGAAACTTTGAAACCCTTTGTAGCAAGGTGTTCCAGAAGAGCTATGGTGGCAGCCTGACAGGTGTCATAGTCAGTGCCGGTTACCAGGAGATCGTCAGCGTATTGTAGGACAACAGAATCAGGGGGTAGACAGAGGCTTGACAAGGCGTTCTTGACCGTAGTCGCGAAGACCGCGGGAGAATCAATGTATCCCTGTGGCAACCTGTTCCATGTGTACTGCCGCCCCCTGTGCGTGAAGGCAAAGAGTGGCTGAGTCTCTTTTCCTACTGGAACACTAAAGAAAGCAGAACAAAGGTCAATCTCAGAGAACACAGTGTGTGTGCACGGTATTGAGGCTATGATGGAAGAAACATCAGGGACTATTGGTGCAACTGGAATGATTAACTCATTGATTTTTCGCAAATCCTGTGTGAATCTCCAAGAACCGTCTGGTTTTGGCACTGGATTAACCGATGTGTTGTAAGGGCTGACACACGGGGTGACCACTCCCTGTTGTAAAAAAGAATTCAAAATAGAGTCAATGCCGTTAGTTTTTTCAGGAGATAAAGGATACTGTTTAACAAACACAGGTGTCAAATGTTTTACCCTGGCCTCGTATGGAGGACAGGAGACAAGACCCACCTCATCTTTGTGCTCAGCCCACAGAGAGGAGTCAACAGATAACAAAACGGGAGCAAGGACGCTAGTAGTGCTCGCAGCTGCAAGGCCATGTGGAAGAATCGACTGGGAGAGAGCATATATTTCAGGTGCACATTGTTCTACAGTTTGAACGGTCATGTTAGAACCATTAAAAACAATAGAAAGCCCCAGGAGACCCATCAAATCTCGGCCTAAAAGGTTAAAAGGACAGTCAGGCATATACACGAAAGAATGTGTGAAAGACAGAGAAGGATCAGAAGGACAGGAAACAGCTAAAGGTGTGGTGAAAGAGGAAGTGAAAGGGACCCCATCAATTCCCACAGAGTTAGCTGACCGTGTTGATAAAGGCCCTTCATAGTTCCTCCCCACAGAGGACAATGTGGCTCCTGTGTCTAACAGAAAAAGATAAGAGATTTCTGCTACTGTTAAAGTTACCACAGGTAGTTCTCCATTGTTCGGGGAGGTGAAGGAGAGATGCAACATAGAAACGGCCGGGGTCTCATGACTCTGTAGGCAGCCCTATTGTGGTCCAGGCTGCATGGGCTGATCAGTCAGGGGGGGCAACTGCACTCCCCTGTTTTGCTCATCCCACTGCTTCTTTCTACACTCCCTTCTCCAATGTCCTTCCTTTCCACAATAATGACACTTCCCTGTTTTACAATCATTCATCCCTCTCCCTCTACCTCTTCCTCCCCCACCTCTGGGGGGGTAGGCCGCTGCAACTGACAAACATGCTTGGTTCTTCTTAACGTCCAATAAACCATCCCCTTCTAAAGTTCTAACCTTTTCTCCAGCAGCCCGGACAGTCAAGTTGTTTCTATCACTCCAATGATGTTTCAGAGCGTCCTGTATTTCAGGGCGACAGTTGGACAAAAAAGTGGACAGAAATAAAGGGTTAGAATCGGTTTGTACCAGATCGAGACCACCTAAGTGTTGCCACACCTGGCTGAATCTGTTAAAGAAGCCAGATGCTGGTTCGTTTTTTTCTTGCTTACAGTTAGTGACCTGAGATAAATCACGATTTGCTTGTTTAATAGACAACAAGTATTTAGTTAGTTGGTCTTTTAACATGGTCAGGGCTCTTGGGTTATCTTTCCAGAACAAGGTTGACTTTACTTTAGTTGATTTTTTTCTTTGCGCCGCGCGCTTCCTCATCCCCCCCACCCTCTGTCTTAGTTTTTACCTCAGTAACAACTTCATCATTTTCATGACTCAACACAGGGACATGTTGAACCAGCATCTCCTCATTATAGCTATCTCCTAACTTATTCTGCAAGATAAACCTATAATCTGCACCAGTCAACTGGCAATTTCGTGAGCTTTTGATCAACATATCAACAAAAGGCAGAGGCTTATCTGGCGATGGCAAAAGGCCAATAATGTCCTTCAAGGCTGAAGGTGAGGCGGAGTAACCTGTACTCGAAGGTTTAGCTACCCACACACATGCTGCATTCCATGGTGGGGGATCAGGGAGTGTCCCATATCTTTTTCATGTCATACCACCGTCCATAGGACTCTTCCATGTAAGAGTTTTCCCATTAAGGATAACCAATACCTTCATAAATCATGCGATAAGCTGAGGCTAAATAACCAGGATCAAATGTACCTTCACGAGGGTACGGTGGAATCTGAGGAGTTGCCTCAGTCCATCCAGCTAAATTGTCAAGATAAGGAGTAACATAGTATGTTAAACCACAACGTTGCATCCAAAACGAAGGCGTTTCTTCGGGCTCAGGCTTAGGGTAAGAGTTTCCCATCTTAAAATTACTCTATAATCAGTGGGCAAGCAGAGAGCACAAGAACCACAACTCGTAACTTTATGTCAGCGCGCTTCTGCCCAGTCCCTAATGACTGAGGTTTTCCTTCCCAAGGGGGCTATACAAGAATCTCCAATTCTTATAACTGCTCAACACTACAAACGCATTAAGGATTACCTTCCCCCCTGGGAGATAACAAGTTCAGATACTATCAACCAGGTAGTCAACCAGACATGTCTTACCTGATCGAGAGTATCACGTCGGGGTCACCAGATTGTTAGGAAGATTTTCCCCTCAGGTCCTTATGCTCTCTCTTTGCCACACTGTAGAGGCGCCTCGGAACAATGAAAGAACAACCCACACGAATCAAATCACGTCTGGTTTATTCAAGATCACTGTTCAAAAAAAATGTATCAGAACAAAGTATTTATACACACAGCTTTGCAACAAAGGCGCCACGGAGGCGGGGTTATTGCGCAATGGGAGGGAGTCAACGTCCCTTCTCGCGAGATGAGCATCTGACTAGGTAGTAAAACACAGGTAGTGAACACAGAAGTTAGTTGTAAGAAAACAGAACATAATCTTCTCCTATGTGCTTTTCGTGCTGTACCCAGGCTCAGCATTAATCAACACTGTTATTTTAAAGCCAACTAAGACATAGGTATGTGTAAGGAGGAACAGAATATACACGTAGAAAAACAGAAACATGTTCGGTGACCTTCAACTACTCCTGCCTAATCAAGCTGTGGAGTAACATTTTAGCAACATAAATCTTGGTACAATTAGTTCATTCTCAGGACACAAGCAAGCACATATAAAATACATTCTCACAGAAGATTTCCAAGAACATCTATTTGATGTCTATTTTCCAACACTAGCTTGGTTGTTTTAGCTTGTGCAGATGTGTGTGGTAATGATTTAGCTTCAACTATTTCATCAGATAATCTTACAACTGCATATCCACATAAATACACATCATCAGAAGACACACGATCCATCTACATAGAGGCAGTATCCAGGGCCGTATCTAAAAGATCAGGCCTATAAGAGGTCTCTTGTTCAATGTGTTTAAGACAATCATGTGCGTCGTCAATACCCTCTAAATCAATATCGTCTAGCAGATCACGCAGCACTACTACAGCTGAATGTGGCTGAGAAGAGGCTCAATAGTTACGTTTTCTGTTGCTAAGAGTGTGGTTTCATAACCAGATCTATGTTGTGCTGTCATATGTTGTGTGTTGAGGTTGTGTAAAATAGCTGTTACCTGATGTGAGGTGTTCAGTATCAAAGGATGTGACAGCACCGTTTTCTCAGCATCCCGGACCATCAGAGCCGCAGCAGCTACTGCACGCAAGCACGAGGGAGACCACTTAACACACAGACAATACACACACACCCACACCACTTAACACACAGACAATACACACATACCACTTAACACACACACACCCACACAGCACTTAACACACAGACAATAAACACATACCACTTAACACACAGACAATACACACACACACACACACACACACACCACTTAACACACAGACAATACACACACACAGACACACACACCACTTAACACACAGACAATATACACACACCACTTAACACACACACACAATACACACACACACACTTAACACACAGACAATACACACACAGACAATGCACACACACACACACACACCACTTAACACACAGACAATACACACACAGCACTTAACACACAGACAATACACACACACACCACTTAACACACAGACAATACACACACACACCACTTAATACACAGACAATACACACCAATTAACACACAGACAATACACACACACACACACACACACACACACACACACACACAACACACACACACCACTTAACACACAGACAATACACACACACCACTTAACACACAGACAATACACACACAGCACTTAACACACAGACAATATACACACACCATAACACACACACACAGCACTTAACACAGACAATACACACACAGACAATACACACCACTTAATACACAGACAATACACACATAATACACACAGAGCACTTAACACACAGATAATACACACACACAGCACTTAACACACAGACAATACACACACACAGCACTTAACACACAGACATACACACACCACTTAACACACAGACAATAATACACACACAGCACTTAACACAGACAATATACACACACACAATAATACACACACACCACTTAATACACAGACAATACACACCACTTAATACACAGACAATAATACACACACACTTAACACACAGATAATACACACACACACCACTTAACACATAGACAATACACACACACACACACACACAATAATACACACACACAATAATACACACACAGACAATATACACACACACACTTAACACACAGATAATACACACACACAATACACACACACACACACACACACACACCACTTAACACACAGATAATACACACACAGCACTTAACACACAGATAATACACACACACAATAATACACACACACCACTTAACACACAGACAATACACACACACACACACACACACACACACACACACACACACCACTTAACACACAGACAATACACACACACCACTTAACACACAGACAATACACACACAGCACTTAACACACAGACAATACACACACAGCACTTAACACACAGACAATACACACAGCACTTAACACACAGACAATACACACACACCACTTAACACACAGACAATACACACAGCACTTAACACATAGACAATACACACACAGCACTTAACACACAGACATACACACACACATAACACACAGACAATACACACACAGCACTTAACACAGACAATACACACCCACACCACTTAACACATAGACAATACACACATACCACTTAACACACAGACAATACACACACACACTTAACACACAGACAATACACACACACACACACACACCACTTAACACACAGACAATATACACACACCACTTAACACAGACAATACACACACAGACAATGCACACACACACACACACACACCACTTAACACACAGACAATACACACACAGCACTTAACACACAGACAATACACACACACACACCACTTAACACACAGACAATACACACACACCACTTAACACACACACACACCACTTAACACACAGACAATACACACACACACACACACACCATTAACACACAGACAATATACACACACACCACTTAACACACAGACAATACACACACACCACTTAACACACAGACAATACACACACAGCACTTAACACAAACAATACACACACAATACACACAGAGCACTTAACACACAGGCAATGCACACACACACACAGCACTTAACACACAGACAATACACACAGCACTTAACACAGACAATACACACACACAATAATACACACACACAATACACACAGCACTTAACACACAGACAATACACACATAGCACTTAACACACAGACATACACACACCACTTAACACACAGACAATACACACACAGCACTTAACACAGACAATACACACACACACCACTTAACACATAGACAATACACACATACCACTTAACACACAGACAATACACACACACACTTAACACACAGACAATACACACACACACACACACACCACTTAACACACAGACAATATACACACACCACTTAACACAGACAATACACACACAGACAATGCACACACACACACACACACACCACTTAACACACAGACAATACACACACAGCACTTAACACACAGACAATACACACACACACACCACTTAACACACAGACAATACACACACACCACTTAACACACACACACACCACTTAACACACAGACAATACACACACACACACACACACCACTTAACACAGACAATACACACAGCACTTAACACACAGACAATACACACACACACACCACTTAACACAGACAATAATACACACACAATAATACACACACACACCACTTAACACACAGACAATACACACACACACACACACACCACTTAACACACAGACAATATACACACACACAATAATAATACACACACAATACACACACACACCACTTAACACACAGACAATACACACACAGCACTTAACACACAGACAATACACACAGCACTTAACACACAGACAATACACACACACCACGTAACACACAGACAATACACACACAGCACTTAACACACAGACATACACACACCACTTAACACACAGACAATACACACACACCACTTAACACACAGACAACACACACACAACGCTTAACACACAGACAATACACACACAGCGCTTAACACACAGACAATACACACATAATAATAATACACACACAATACACACAGCACTTAACACACAGACAATACACATACAGCACTTAACACGCAGACAATACACACACCACTTAACACACAGACAATACACACACAATTAACACACAGACAATACACACAAAGCACTTAACACACAGACAATACACATACAGCACTTAACACAGACAATACACACCACTTAACACACAGACAATACACACCAATTAACACACAGACAATATACACACAGCATTTAACACACAGACAATACACACACTTAACACACAGACAATACACACACAATTAACACACAGACAATACACACACACACCAATTAACAGACAGACAATACACACACACAATAATACACACACAGACAATACACACACAGCACTTAACACACAGACAATACACACACAGACAATACACACACAGCACTTAACACACAGACAATACACACACAGCACTTAACACACAAACAATACACACACACACAATACACACATAGCACTTAACACACAATACACACATAATACACACACAATACACACAGAGCACTTAACACACAGACAATACACACACACACACACACACACAGAGCACTTTACACACAGACAATACACACACATAATACACACAGCACTTAACACACAGGCAATGCACACACACAATACACACACACACACATAATACACACACACACAATACACACAGAGCACTTAACACACAGACAATACACACACAGCATTTAACACACAAACAATACACACACACAATACACAGAGCACTTAACACACAAACAATACACACACATAATACACACAGCACTTAACACACAAACAATACACACACACACACACACATAACACACAGACAATATACACACACACACAATACACACACATCACTTAACACACAGACAATACACACATAATACACACAGAGCACTTAACACACAAACAATACACACACATAATACACAGAGCACTTAACACACAGGCAATACACACACAGCATTTAACACACAGACAATACACATACAGCACTTAACACACAAACAATACACACACAATACACACAGAGCACTTAACACACAGGCAATACTCACACAGCATTTAACACACAAACAATACACACACATAATAATAATACACACACAATACACACACAATAATACACACAGACAATACACACACAGCACTTAACACACACAGACAATACATACAGCACTTAACACACACAGACAATACAAACACACACACCACTTAACACACAGACAATACACACACACACACACAGCACTTAACACACAGACAATATACACACAGCATTTAACACACAAACAATACACACACACACACACAATACACACAGAGCACTTAACACATAGACAATACACACACATAATAATACACAGAGCACTTAACACACAAACAATACACACACACACACACACACACACTACACACAGAGCACTTAACACACAGACAATACACACACATCACTTAACACACAGGCAATGCACACACACAATACACACAGAGCACTTAACACAAACAATACACACATAATAATACACACAGAGCACTTAACACACAATACACACACACACACACACACACACACACACACTACACACAGAGCACTTAACACACAGACAATACACACATCACTTAACACACAGGCAATGCACACACACAATACACACAGAGCACTTAACACAAACAATACACACAATACACACACACAATACACACACACAGCACTTAACACAGGCAATACACACACAGCATTTAACACACAGACAATACACATACAGCACTTAACACACAAACAATACACACACAATACACACAGAGCACTTAACACACAGGCAATACTCACAGCATTTAACACACAGACAATACACACACCAATAAACACACAGACAATACACACAGCACTTAACACACAGACAATACAAACATAGCACTTAACACACAGACAATACAAACACAGCACTTAACACACAGACAATACACACACACACACACACAGCACTTAACACACAGACGATACACACACAGCACCTAACTCACAGACAATACACACACAGCACTTAACACACAGACAATAATTCAATTCATTTTTATTTGTATAGCGCTTTTAACAATCAACATTGTCTCAAAGCAGCTTTACACAGATAATGTGGTGATTAAACGTAAATATGTTCTTTGTAAGTAAGTTTGTCCCTGATGAGCAACTGTGGCAAGGAAAAACTCCTCGAGATGGCACAAGGAAGAAACCTTGAGAGGAACCAGACTCAAGAGGGAACCCATCCTCATCTGGGTTGCACCAAATGTCCATTTAAAGCAGATATACAAAGTTGCGGGGTACAGTGATGACGATCAGAAGCAAACTGCACTCCCGAGTCAGTGCAGCAGACCGCCGACACCAACTACAGTCCAATCCGTCCTCAAAGCACCCGTTCTACTCCGGAATTATATGGAACCACCCAAGGTGTTGATGAGAGACCGTCCCAAGCTGCACAGAAGTGTGAAGATCCACGGAGGGAAGAGGGGCAGGGAACAGTGGTCACTGGAACCTCAGGAGCATGTTTAACTCAACCGAGAGAGAGAGAGAGAGAGAGAGAGAGAGAGAGAGAGAGATGGATATGGATTATTAAGTGTCCCTATTGGTGTATGAAAGTTAATGTCACTGTGCAGTTTGGACTCCGGCAAGACTCGCTATGACAGCATAACTAAAAGGGAGAACCAGAAGGTAACACAGAAATGAGGGATCTCTGGGATAAGAGACGACCCACCACACCACCGTCATCAAACCCGAGTGAACGTGTGAAAGTGAGGGGACGACAGCATACAAATATACAAGTTCACCAAACACTCTATATCCATCTTCCCTCCAGATCTGCACCTTTACCTAAGAAAAAATCTACTGATAAAAGACGTTCCATAACTGTGGGGCTTTAGAAGAGAAAGATCTGCCCCCTGCTGTAGTCTTCATTATTTGAGAAACCAACAGATAGCCAGCACCTTTTGATCTAAGTAGGCATGGAGGATCATACTGGTGCGAGACCGTTAAGTGCTTTATACGTCAGTAGTAGTATTTTATAATTAATGCGAGATTTGATTGGGAGCAGTGTAGATGATTAAAACAGGGGTGACGTGCTCATATTTTCTAGATCCAGTGAGGACTCTTGCTGCTGCATTCTGAACTAACTGAAGCTTATTTCTCCACTTACTCAAACTCCCAGACAGTAAAGCGTTACAGTAGTCTAATCTAGATGTTACAAAAGCATGAACTAGTTTTTCTGCATCCTGTAACGACATCATATTTCTAATTTTAGCAATATTTCTAAGGTGAAAGAAGGCGATCCTGGTAATATTATTCACGTGAGACTCAAAGAAAAGACTCGGGTCAATGATCACACCAAGGTCTTTGACAGCCGTACACGCTGAAACAGAAACACCATCCAGAGATGCTACGTAATCGGAAAGTTTATTTCTAGCTGCATGTGGTCCTAGTAAAAGTACTTCCGTCTTATCTGAGTTGAGCAGAAGAAAGTTATTAAGCATCCACTGTCTAATGTCCTTTACACACTTCTCAACATTGTTAAGCTGATCTCTCTCATCTGGCTTTGCTGAAATATACAGCTGTGTATCATCAGCATAGCAATGGAAGCGAATCCCATGTGTATGAATAATTTCACCAAGAGGCAGCATATATAAAGAGAAAAGCAGTGGGCCTAAGACAGATCCTTGAGGAACACCAAACTTTACCTCAGAGAGTGTGGAGAACTCACCATTTACATCCACAAACTGATAGCGATCAGTCAAATAAGACCTGAGCCAAGAGAGAGCTGTTCCCTTTATTCCTACAACATTCTCAAGTCTAGCAAGCAGTATAGTGTGATCAATGGTGTCAAAAGCTGCACTAAGGTCGAGCAAAACAAGTAAGGAGACAAAACCCTGATCAGAGGCCAATAACAGGTCATTTACCACCTTAACTAGCGCCGTCTCTGTGCTATGATGAGGCCGAAATCCTGACTGATACATTTCAAAATGTTATTCATAAGTAGGTGTGAGCATAACTGCTGTGCTACAACCTTTTCTAAAATTTTGGATATAAAGGGGAGATTTGATATCGGTCTGTAGTTGGACAACTGACATGGGTCAAGGTCAGGTTTCTTAATAAGGGGGTGAATAACTGCCAGTTTGAAGGATTTAGGTACATAACCAGTGCTAATGGAAGAGTTAATTATTTTTAAAACAGGTTTGATTACCTCTGGAGCTATCTGTTTAAAGAAACTTGTAGGCAAGGGATCGAGAAGGCAGGTTGATGATTTTGATGAGGAGATTAATGAAATTAAGTCATTCTCATGAATAGGAGTGAAGCTTTGTAGTTGATTGTCTGCTATAATTACACTGCTGTCTACAGGGTTACTTGTAAAATAATTTGGATTTATATTAACTGTCTGGATTTCTTGCCTGATGTTTTCAATTTTATTATTAAAAAAGTTCATGAAATCATTACTACCTAATGATGATGTGCATGTTAGTGCAGTGCTTTTATTCCCTGTTAATTTTGCTACCGTGCTGAATAAAAATCTAGGATTATGCTTGTTATTTTCTATGAGGGTGGAGAAATATGCTGATCTGGCAGCACTAAGAGATTTTCTATAATTTAGGAGGCTCTCCTTCCATGCTATTTGAAATACTGTTAATTTTGTTTGACGCCATTTACGTTCTAATTTTCGAGTGGTCTGTTTTAAGGTGCGCGTATGATCATTATACCACTGTGCTAATTTTTTCTCCCTGATCATTTTGGTCTTAAGGGGAGCTACATCATCTAGAGTGTAATGTAGCGTTGTTTCTAGATGCTCAGTGGCCCAGTCGAGCTCTGCGAGGTCTGATGGAGATCTGTCTAATATCGTAATATCGGGAAGATTATTAATAAAACGCGCTGCTGTAGCTGACGTGAAAGTACGCTTAACACGGTAACGTGGTGAGGTAGAAATGCAATGACTGAGACAAATTTTAAACGAGATTAGATAATGGTCTGAAATAGCTTCAGACTGTGGAATTATGACTACGTTTTTTATTTTTAATCCAAATGTTAACAACAAATCGAGAGTGTGTCCACCACTATGAGTGGGTCCTATAACATTCTGATTAATTCCGACTGAATCTAGAATGGACACAACTGCTGCTCTTAAGGAGTCTTCCTGATTATCAAAATGAACATTAAAGTCTCCAACAATTAATGCTTTGTCTAAAGAAGTTGCTAAATTTGTAATAAAATCTGCAAATTCTATTAGAAAACCAGAGTAGGGCCCTGGGGGTCTATAAATAATAATTACAACCACACACACACACACACACACACACACACCACTTAACACACAGACAATACACACAGCACTTAACACACAGACAATACACACACACCACTTAACACACAGACAATACACACAGCACTTAACACACAGACAATACACACACACCACTTAACACACAGACGATACACACACACAGCACTTAACACACAGACAATACACACAGCACTTAACACACAGACAATGCACACACAGCACTTAACACACAGACAATACACACACAGCACTTAACACACAGACAACACACACACATAACATTTAACACACAGACAATACAATATGAAGTATTTTCAAAATGTCCCTTTTTCTTTCGTTCCTTTTCTCTTTTCTCTCTCTTACATACTAACATTGTAAATATTCTATAGACACTGAACAGATAAAGGAATGTGTGTGAACCAGTGTGAGAACCATCTTAACACTAACAATTACTATTACTCTAATAATAAGAATCCAATATTAACTCCATTTTAACTAATATAAATAAAATTAAAGCAAAAAACAAGAATGTAACTAACATGAATGTGAAACCCACACAAGGAAAACAGTAACATCATGAAAATACCACACAAAACATGAGATTATACACAATTAACCAACCTAATCTAATGACATCCTCAATATATATCCATAAAGTTAAATCTCACCTGGCGGCGTGTCCACAAGGAAAAATCTCTGCTTGTTTTCTCTTTTTGCACTGTGAACTTTGTTTAAATTGATTCCCATTAAAAGGCGCTGATCAAAAACAGAGCGGAAAAGTGCGCGTTGAATGTGCAGATATTACTCCACCTGCTGACCAAAGCGCGGTACTGCAGAAGCAACACAACTCATTCGTTTTATTTAAATTATTTGTTTAAAACTCAAATATTACTATTTTTTTATTTTGTCAACACGACTCTTTTAACTTTAATACACAAACTTATGTGTATTATTTAATTTAGGCATAGTTACATTTTTTATTGATAATAGGCTCAAAGACACACGTTAATGAAAAGACAAAAACAGTTGATTTGTGAAGTTTTATTTCTTAAAATACAAATCAAAACCAAAGGTCAACACAACAACCTCTTCAAAATACTAGAATGAACAAAAGAAAATACAAATTACAGTAGTAAAGCAATCTTTAAAAATATTATTTCAATTAACAAATAAAATTACAGGATCAAGTGACAAAGTAGAAGAACTGTTAGAATTCAATGGACAAATAAAATGAAAGTAAATAATATTTGATAAAGTAAAACCAAATATTCAGAGCAGGTTGTGATTTGATGTGAATCTCAGGAAGGAATAATATCTTTATTTAATTTATACAAGCTCTTTTTTGCTCTTTTTTGCTCTTTTTGCTCTTTTTTGGGTTAGTAAATGTTTGTTGTTATAATCTGTAATTTTTCCATGTTTTAATTGCCACCTACATGGGCGTAAATACCGGGGGACGGGGGGGACGGGACGGGACATGTCCCCTCATCTGAGGATCGTCCCCCCAAACAATTATTAAAAAAATATCACACTCTCTATAGTCAAAATATATGTATGTAAACCTGAATAATTGTGTAAGTGGAAATACAAACAAAAACTGCATTTATAAACAGTTGAGTTCCCCCTCCTCTTCCTCACAGTGGTTTGACCCACTGCCTGCTTTCCCAGTTCATCTCAGTCTGCGACTCAATTAATGTTCAACTCCATTAACCAGGGGATTTTATTCACTTTAAATAAAGCGATTCTCTTTAATCTAGTTGATGCAGACTCATTCATAAATTAGTTGCAGTAAAAATGTAATTTTCCATGAATCTGCTTTATTAGTGATTAAAATATCACTTATCTAGTGAACGTTAGCTTGTTTACAATAGCTTGTAGCATAGTGCACTGACACTAACACACCAAAGCCGTTTCACATGCAGTCTTTTATTTGAGACGATTTGGGATTGTTTATCTGTGCATTTACTAAATCAGCACTGTTGTGTACACTGGTGTGTAGTCTTCATTCTGTTACGTCACAGTGGTTTCAGGTCAGAAGTAGTCATGTGACTGTCCGTGTGCGGGGTGGGGGGGGGGGCGTGTAGTCTTCATTCTGTTACGTCACAGTGGTTTCAGGTCAGAAGTGGGCGGAGCTTATACTGTCTATATACAGTAGCATTCAGCACAAAGTCTTGCATTTCTTGCTGAAAAACAAAGAGATAGTCTGAGATAGTCTGATAGTCTGACAAGAAGTCTGATATTCATATTTTCCCCATTCTAACATCATATTAAGGTGAGGTTCCATACTGAATAACCTGTTTTGATCTTCCAGCTATAGTATCTTGTTCCTCATTTTGGCGTGTTCCCCTGATTACATAAAAAGTCAACTTTCTGTGTCATCAATTAAAATCGTCATTTCCTGTTTTCTCTGTTTCAACAGGAAAATCACTTGTTCTTTAGTAGTGTAAAAGACTTTTTCTTTAGTAGTTTGGTTCTGGAGTTTTACAAAAATGAAAATACCGACCTTTTTCATATTCTCTTTCTGAAATGACCAGAAGGTTTACTGACCTCTATGCTTCCATAGATTTGTTTCTTAATAATAATAATAATAATAATAATAATAATAATAATAATAATAATAATAATTCAGGAATCTCAAGTCTCACACATTCACCTTGAGACACACATTTTACCCGGTTCACACACACCACACCTTGTGTTTCTCACGCTGAGAAGTGAGGGAGAACTTGTTCGGAGACCTCTGTGTATATAGTGTGTGTGTGTGTGTGTGTGTGTGTGTGTGTGTGTGTGTGTGTGTGTGTATTAACAGATCAAACCATGTGATCCATAATTTTAGACAGCAACTTGTCTTTTAAAAATCATATTATCCATGTAACAGAAACGGATTCTTTCACCTTAGAAATATTTCTAAGTTAAGAAACATGTTGTCTATATCTGATGCAGAGAAGCTCGTCCATGCGTTCATGACCTCCAGAATAGACTACTGTAATGCATTACTAGGTGGATGTCCTGCATCATTAATAAACAAGCTTCAGTTAGTTCAGAATGCAGCAGCAAGAGTTCTTACAAGGTCGAGAAAATATCACCATATAACCATACTTATATTACCATATATCTTATCATCCCTGCACTGGCTTCCTGTTAAGATTCAAATAGACTTCAAACTACTGCTTCTTACTTATAAAACACTAAATGGTTTAACTCCCATGTATCTCTCCAGTCTTTTAACACGCTTCAATCCGTCACCCTCCCTGAGATCTCAAAACTCTGGACTTCTAGTAGTTCCTAGAATAGCAAAGTCCACTAAAGGTGGTAGAACATTCTCACATTTAGCTCCTAAACTCTGGAATAGTCTTCCTGACAGTGTTCGGGGCTCAGACACACTCTCCCAGTTTAAGTGTGGCTGCTCATCAGGGATAAATACACATCATTCATCTTAACTCTTAAATTCTGTAAAACTGCTTTGAAACAATGTCCGCTGTGAAAACTACAATAGAAATAAACTTGAACTTGACTTGACTTTTAATGTTCCATACGCTGTAAAACATCTCCTCTCACTATTCTTACATTTCAGGGCCATAACAGGGAAAAACAGAAGCCGAGTCAGGATCTGAGAGAATCATTGAGACATCTGAGAGACAGGGTAACAGCATGGACACTGCCTCTGGGGAATTGACTCGGTCCATGGCCACTAGGCTCAATGGCACTAGTCCTGGAGTGAATACTGTGTGGTTCAGATTCATTGATAATATTCCAGTCATCGGGACGGTAAAGGAAGCAGTGGAGTCGGTGTTCACTCTGTACGAAGGGAATGAAGCCGTAGTGAAGGAGAAAAAGGAAGTGATTAAAAACAGTGTGGGAATTCAGGTGAGTCAAAAACACAAGAAAGAAAAGTATGTGCTGCTCAGTGATATTTATACATCATGTATCTAAAAACTGACAGATTATTAAGTAAATGCTTCTAATATCCCAAAAAGAAAAGCAGTTAAAGCCCCTATAGCACACTCCAGTTCTTATCAGAGTTCTATAAATATATAATAATGGGTATTTAATCAAGACCCCTGCACATGTTCCCCTCTCTTTTTTACGATGCCGTTTTAGTGCCATACACAAAAAAACCTTGACTTTATTACCTACTTTATTCTCGTAATTTCAACTTTATTCTTGTAAATTTTGTATACGTTTTTATGTGGCACTAAAACACCATCATAATTATGAGTCTCTGGTAGTGAATTATTTTCACACAGTTGCATGGTTCATCATGTGTCCTTCTTTATATAATGTATATGTACATTATACAAAGTGTAAATATGTCATGGTCTGGACATTTTGGGGCGGTTTGTGATTTGGCCACCAGATGCCGCCACTGGACCCCTACTCCCTATTCCATACTCCCGAGCCCCTTACGGTTTAATGTCTCCCACCTGCTCCTCGTTTGTGTTGTGTATTTAAGTGTTGTGTATTGAAGGTCAAGAGCCACTCTCGAAGTGGACATATTTATTATAATTATTGCTTGTCCTGGGCCATCATTATGTCTGTTCCTGGTAACATGAATTCTTTTGATTTTTTTCCTTTTAGTCGACTGAAGGAGCAGCAGGTGCAGCAGCAACACCTGAGGTTTCTGGCCTTAAAAATGTGACAGGTGTGTGTTATTCCTGCTCTTCTTCTCACTAATATAACTGAAATCAATTTCATGAATGTGTTTAAGGAAATAGTAATGAAATATTTTCGCTTTTCTCCACAGAGGTCACAAAGCAGCACATTAAGGAATGTCCCTTGAAAGGGTCTAAAGGAAAATTAAAATCAACTCCAGAAAAACAGAAAAAAAATGAAAAAGAATTAGTGGACACGGGGGAAAAAAAACGGCTCATCGAATCAGATTATCAACCAATGGAGAAAGTGGAACAGGAACTGTGCGAAGATGCGGGAAATGCTAAGAGAGGAGCGCATGTCTTTAATAATAACGTGCTGAAATTTCATCACAAAGTTCTGCAAACGTTTATACAACAATATAAAATTTTTAATCTTCAAGGATACAATAAAGAGGAAATAGAAGATTTCGGCAGCCACACACTTTCCCAGGAAACAACAATGGAGATACAGAGAAACATGGTAGTGCACTTTGAACCTGAGGATCAGTACAAAAACGAGAATGCATCATTGTATGGCAGATATCATGAAGATCTAACCAAAGCATTTTTGAATGTGCTGGGACACATAAATCCTGAGGACGTGACAGAAGCAGATAAAGAACATCTAAATGATGAGATAAATAAAATTAATAGATTAGAAATTTATGTTGACGAAGATGCAAAAAAAAAGTGGATTGAGAGTGGAATGAATCACAAAGAAAAAGCAAAAAGACAGGCTCGGTTTGATGTGGTAAAACACCAGGTAGCCACAATGTACGAGACTGATCGTGGTTTGGGTTGGAGCCTGGAGATTTTGGGTAGGGTTGCACCTTTGTTTAGTCAAAGACAGTAATTTTAGTTCCTGTTTATAGTGTTGTTGTAAGTGTTCGAGTTTTTATAAATAATTTCCTGCTTCAGTCACTGTATTTTTCTAAATTAAATTTCTCTCTCTGAAACTGTATGGAAATTGTTTTGTATATTTCCCACGTTACACCCTCTTCATATAAAATATGACTTTTTTTGTTTACTTTACTGTAGAAAGAACACAAACACTGAAGTCCCACACCTCAGAACATGCCAAAATAAAATAAATAAATAAATAAATAAATAATGAATAAATAAATAAATAAATAAATAAATAAACAGACAGATGAGAAAGAGAAGAATAAGAGACAGAAGAGAAACAGACAGAAGATTAAGAGACAGAAGAGAAACAAACAGAAGATTAAGAGACAGAAGAGAAACAGACAGAAGATTAAGAGACAGAAGAGAAACAGACAGAAGATTAAGAAGAGAAACAGACAGAAGATTAAGAGACAGAAGAGAAACAGACAGAAGATTAAGAGACAGAAGAGAAACAGACAGAAGACTTCTGGAGAAGTGTGTAAGTAAAATGAAGTCATGCTGTATTGACTTGCTGACAGGATGTGCTACCTGTGTTATACGCTCTGTCTGGTCTTGATGTTTGGTCTTGATGTGAACAGTTGCTCTTTTTGTGTTGATCAGATTGAAATAACAGAATCTCTTTTCTACCCGCCTGTAACTATGCCTGTGCTTATTGGGAGAATTTGCATAACTGGTTATTTCCTAAATGTGAAGATTTATCTGTATTAACAGAAGAAAATGTGTTTGCTAAAAGGATGGAAATGGCAGTGGTGAACACTTATTTTAAGAAGAAGGAGGATCATAGAGTGACGTATAAGAGTGAAGGAAGGTGCACACAGGTGGATTATGTTCTGTGTAGGAGATGCAACCTGAAGGAGATTGGAGACTGTAAGGTGTTGGCAGGGGACAGTGTAGCTAGACAGCATCGGATGGTGGTCTGTAGGATGGCTTTGGAGGTGAAGAAGAAGAGGAGGAGAGTAAGGACTGAAAGAAGAATAAGATGGTGGAAACTGAAGGAGGAAGAGTGTAGTGTGAGGTTCAGGGAAGAGGTCAGACAGGAGCTCGGTGGTGGTGAAGAGGTGCTGGATGATTGGGTAACTACTGCAGGAGTAATGATGGAGGCAGCACAGAGGAGGGACATGAGTTATATTGGTAGGAGAATGCTGAGGATGGAGCTACCAGGAAGGAGGAAAAGAGGAAGGCCAAGAAGGAGGTTCATGGATGTGGTGAGGGAAGACATGCAGGTAGTTGGTGTAAAGAAGGCAGATGTAGAGGACAGGGTGGTATGGAGACGGATGATCCGCTGTGAAGACCCCTAATGGGAGCAGCTGAAAGAAGAAGATTTTTAATACTCTAATCAACACAGACATGGGCAAATGGATGCTTTGTGCAAATGTATGTTTATTATTAGTGAAAATATTTTTGTAAATGTTATAAAGTAATCATGGTGACCATTATGGTGGTCATCAGGACACCAAACGTAATGTTTGCTATGTTTCCACACGGATGGTTAGTGAGGTGATACCGGAGAAACACTCTTCTAACTGTCATATGGATTACATCATCAGAGAATATTGTTTTTTCAGGTTGTTTTATTTCTGTGTCTGTAAAAAGAGATGACAGCGATGGTAAACAGTGCCCCCTGCCGGATTTCTTTATTTTACAAAAGCACAGCATTTTATTACGTGTATACAAATAAAAGTAGACCCTTTACAGATTCCAATGATGTATTGCTCTTATCTGTACGATCAAAAAAGTCATTTAAGTTTGTTTCAGGGTTATGAGGAAAAAAATTCTACAAAACACGTCGGCGCATTTGTCGACCCGAAATGTTAAATGTGTGCACCATGGCAGATTTTGGTGCGGATTTGAGACTTGGTGCATCAATAAAACTAATTTTTTTATTAATTTTTACATCTGATTAAAGAAAGGCCGTCATAAAGAAACGTGTGTCGCGTTGAAGGATTTAATTTTGCCTCTTTTATATGCATTTATTTATATTTTTAATAAAACTGGTCAAACAGAAATGCACACGATAATTAAATTAATGCCATTAAAATGAATTTGTGGTAATGGGTTCACTTTGACAGACCTAATTAATATATTAATACAAAATGAATTAGAAATTTTGTAACCTAATGAATGTATGCAGGCTGAAGATCCACCATATAGAACACAAGATGATGATGATCAGGTGATCAGGAATGTCTCTGTTCTCAGGAAACATGTTGATGTGCTAAAAACACGCAATGAGATGAAAAAATATTGTTATTTCACCAAATGGATTAAAATTAAAGTAACGGGTTGTTTTGAAAATGTAAGAAGTAGAAAGTACAGATATTTGTGTAAAAATGTATTAAGTGAAAGTCAAAAGTTGATTGATAACAAAAATCTACTTGAGTACAGTAACAAAATATTTGTACTTCATTAATTCCACCTCTTGTGTGTACTGCTTACACAAATTCAGCAAATACATTTGTTTTCAGTGAAAAACACTGATCTAAAATTGATGCTTGAGGCGTAGACCTTTGGAATGATATATAGTTAGTCATGGTTACTCTTCTCCCTTTTCATTGAATCTATTGTTAAACATTAACACCTCTGAACAATGGGATATC
>NC_060886.1:2673513-2761013 GCF_014805685.1 Silurus meridionalis
GTTGAACCAACTTAAAAAATTAAGTAGATTTGCTGCAAAGCTTTTTTGAGTTTGCTGAACTTCAGGTCTGTAGTTCTCCCTACTCATTTTTTTTTTAAAGTTCACTCAACCCCCTTTATAACTTTAAACAAACTCATGATGACTAGTTAGATGTACCTACTGAGGAACGTTAGATGAACTTACTGAGGAAGTAATACCTAAATTAATTTAGCAGTTTCAATCCACTTTCTACAATGATTTGGCGTAACTTTAACCACGGAAGTTGAGTAAACTCCAAATCGCTTTGCAGCAAATTTACTAAATTCTTTAACTTAACTCAACTTTTTATTTTATTACAGTGTACCGACCATGTTCATTCCTTTTAGTGTTGGTTTTGCATTGTATAACTGATGCATTGTTAGCTTTTTTTTTTCAGTTTCAAGAGGGAAATATTAGAAAATAAGACTTTTGTATTATTATTTGTTTTGTGTTATTTTGTAAATGCTTATAGTTTTAGTATTTTTTTGTAATAAGTAAAAATAAATGAACTTAACATTCTTGATTTAGTTTTAATATACTACGTTGATTTAACTAAACAACATTACATTAACTTTATGTAATTAAATAAAGTTTACTGAAATAAATATTGTTACTTAAATGCAGCCTCACTGAGTTACGTGGAGCCTGTTGACATAAAAAAGTTAAGTAAGGCCAACAAATAATTTTTTTGAGTCTATGTACAATACGAGTCAAATACTCAAGAACTGTTCAAATCAGATACTTGAAGACTTTTCCTAAATTCATATTGAAATTGGTGACTTTTCACTTTTAATGAAGGGAGTTTTGCAGGAAGGTATCTATACTTTTATGATGATATGATGAGTACAGACTCACACACAGTGGACAAAAAAGGCATAAAGAAGTCATAAGGTAGACTGTGTTCATCTACTGTTTATAATGATTTAGTGTTAAACACTGTGTATGTTGGTGTTAAAGTAATAAGGATAAGACGTTCATGTGTACATTTCTGTATGTGTTTATTTAGCGCTTCTGGTGAATTTCAGGAGTTTACACTGAAATTTCATCCTGTGTGATGGATAATGAACTTCATAAAACTCCTCAGTAAAGCTTGAACATCACTCTGGAGGGGTCTGCTGCAGTGCCTGTTTGGAAACTTTCATTTTCCTCACATATTCATCAAGATCTTCTCTGATTGGCTGCTAGGCGGCATTTAACTCTATAGCGCTCGAGACAGCGATGAACTCGACATAGAAACTTCTCTCTGTCTGTCTGCGTCTCATCCATTCATACAACATCTCCCTCCGAACAAGTTCTCCCTCACTTCTCAGCGTGAGAAACACAAGGTGTGTGAACCGGGTAAAATGTGTGATTCAAGGTGAATGTGTGAGACTTGAGATTCCTGAATTATTATTATTATTATTATTATTATTATTATTATTGAGAAATAAATCTATGGAAGCATAGAGGTCAGTAAATCTTCTGGTCATTTCAGAAAGAGAATATGAAAAAGGTCTGTATTTTTTTATTTTTGTAAAACTCCAGAAGCAAACCAATGTAACAGAGCGTTTTGAAAAGGGGGAAGTTTCCTAAATACTTTTCTCTAAGAATATAATAGAAACGGAAGCAGGATCCCGTGAAACAAACAGTCCGACTTTTGATTGTACTTCATGTTATGAACAGCATCACTGTGCGCATGTGCGATAATAAATCTCTCTCTTGCTTACGGCAAGTCCCGAGGGACAAAAGAAAACTATAAACAACCATAAAATGAACACAGCGCCCTCTTGAGCTATCACACACAATTACACCCAAAAACTCTTTTACACTACTAAAGAACAAGTGATTTTCCTGTTGAAACAGAGAAAACAGGAAATGACGATTTTAATTGATGACACAGAAAGTTGACTTTTTATGTAATCAGGGGAACACGCCAAAATGAGGAACAAGATACTAAAGCTGGAAGATCAAAACAGGTTATTCAGTATGGAACCTCACCTTAATATGAAGTTAGAATGGGGAAAATATGAATATCAGACTTCTTGTGGTGAATCTGTTGGTTTTTCAGCAAGAAATGGAAGATTTTGTGCTGAACTCTGCTACTGTATATAGACAGTATAAGCTCCGCCCACTTCTGACCCGAAACTACTGTGACGTAATAGACTGAAGACTTATTGTAAACGTCACTATATGTTATTAACACGCCATCAGTTCAGCGTGCATTTCTGTTTTTACCATTTTAATAAAAAGTATAAATAAATAAATAAATAAATATAAAAGAGGCAAAATTAAAACCTCCAGCAAAACATACACTTATTCACAACGTCCCTTCTTTACTTGGATATACAATAAATAAATAAACTCCACTGAAAAATATTTTTAATCAGTAAACTTTTGTTTAATTACTGAGTCTCAAATCAAACACCAAATCAGCCATGTTTTACACAATTTGCCCTCTAGGTGGCGTTTTGTGGGTTTTTCCCTTATAATGGCGACACAAACTTAAATTACTGTCTTTATTGATTGTACAAATAAAAACAAAACATCTTACAAATCTGTAAAATGTCTATGATTATATATAAAATCTTCTTGACTTGATTTGAAGAGGTGCAGTTTCTCCGGTATCACCTCATTAACTGTCCGTGTGGAAACATAGCAAAGGCTCTTAATGATGTCCACACGTCTCTGCACTGATATAGCCTTTATATTTAATCACTGTACATATGATTCACATGAATATCACATGCTGTACATATACTACATATTTATCTGTACCATTTGCACGATTGATACTGCACTTCTGGTAGATGCCAAACTGCATTTCGTTGCTGTGAACCTGTACTTGTACTATGCAATGACAATGTTCTATCTATCTATCTATCTATCTATCTATCTATCTGTCTGTCTGTCTGTCTGTCTGTCTGTCTGTCTGTTATTAATATGATGTGAGGTCCAGTTAACAGCTAAAACGAGTAGAAGTAATAACTACTTTTTACTTAAGTACATGTCTGAGCCAAAACTTCTTTACTTTCACTTAAGTAAAAAAGTTTAATCAGTACTTCAACTTTTACCCGAGTATTTTAAAACATGAGTATCTGTACTTCTACTTAAGTAAAGGATGTGTGTACTTTTGCCACCTCTGCCCACCTCGCATGCACACGGAAAGTCACATCATGTTTCCTGTAGGTGGACATTAAAACATGGAAAAATCGGTCAAACGCTTCACTGATCATAACAACAAACATTTAACTAACCAAAAAAGAGCAAAAAAGAACTTGTATAAATTAAATAAAGATATTATTCCTCTCTGAGACTGAGATTCACATCAAATCACAACCAGCTCTGAATATTTGGTTTTACTTTATTAAATATTAAAGTAGCAGCTGTTTATGATATTAACAGCACAAGTTGATAATGTGCATGTGATCAGATGTTCTGGAGCACAAGGTTATGATGTGATGTGTGTTATGTGTAGAACCCGCTAAAAAAATACATCTTTAATCTGCACTTAAACTGGGAGAGTGTGTCTGAGCCCCGAACGCTGTCAGGAAGACTATTTCAGAGTTAAGGAACTAAATGGGAGAATGTTCTACCACCTTTAGTGGACTTTAGACTTTTAGGTACAACTATAATTCAAAAGTTTTGAAATCTCAAGAGCGTGATGGATTGTAGCATGTTAGAAGACTGGAGAGATAAATGAGAGCTAAACCATTTCCATGCTGGAGCTTTTGCCAAATGGTTTTTGGGCAGATGAACAAAATGTCTCAGAATTTATTAATAGAAAGTTATGCATCATCCAATCTTTTAATTCTTTGACACACTCAGTTAAACTGTCCAATTGAGCTGTATCGTCTGGTTTTGAGGAGATATAAAGCTTGGTATCATCAGCATATCAGTGAAAACTAATCCAATGCCTTCTAATCATATTTTCCAAGGGAAGCATGTATATTGAGAAAAGCAGGGGTCCTAGAACTGACCAATCATCAATAACCAGGATCTTGGCTATTGTTTGTAATCAATCAGCTTGTGACTGATTATTTCAGTGAACACTACCATGCTTTTGTAGTATACAAGGGTGAAGACAAAGAAGATAAAACAAGTTAATAATTTTGACTTATTTTCTGTCTGCAGAAACTTCATTAGACAGTGAGGAGGAAAGTTATAATTAAGTAATATTTTAGTGTTAATGACCTTTAAATTCATCCTATACAGAGTCGTTCTCTTCTAGTAGTGTTGAATTGTTAACTCTGTATTAGTGTGATTAACTCCTAAGTGTTAACTGCCATGAATAGTTACTTCTTAACAGAGTAAAATAATCAACACTGAAGTAGAGTTAAACCTTGAACACTAGTAGTAGTGTTAATTTAACTGGGCAGTGAGAATTATATAAACACCAGGATAGTGTTGAAATGAACTCTTATAGAGTTGAATTAACACTGTCAGTTTTACTGTCTCTCTCTCTCTCTCTGTCTTATGTTCATTATTTATTTATGCATTTATTTTTTATTTTAGCATGTTATGAGGTGTGGGACTTCAGTGTTTGTGTGTATGTTCTTTCTACAGAAAAGTAAACAAAAAAAGTCATATTTAATTTAAGAGGAGTGTAACATGGAAAATATACCATACTATTTCTATTGTAATTTTTTTTTTTTTTATAATATTTGTTAAATGTAAAAACTCTTAAAACACTGAACATCATAAAACCTTTGAACCATTTTGTGAACATAAATTACATGAACAGATTAGAAATTTATCACATCATTTAGCTGTTCTTTGTAAGCTACTGTCACGTCCTCTGGGTTTATGTTCCAGCACTTTCAATAATGCGTCTCATAGCTCTTCCTGATATCTGCCATACAATACTCCATTGGTGTTTATGTACAGATCCTCACGGTCAAAGTCTTTGTATCTCCACTGTTGTTTCCTTGGAAAGTGTGTGGCTGCTGAATTCTTCTATTTCCTGTTTATTGTATCCTCAAAGATTAAAAATTTTATGTTTGTATAAACTTTTGCAGAACTTTGAAATAAAATTTAAGCAAGTTAAACACATGCAATCCTTCTTTTTCCTTCCCATGTCCTTGTCCAGTTCCTCGTCCACTTTCTCGTCCGCTTGGAAACGTGTTTTGATGATCAGTATTTTTTCGATCATGTTCAGAAGAAGACCTGCCAGCAGAGAGCTGCAGTAGTATAGTTTTAAAATCACTAGAGACTGAACGAGCACCTGAGCAGCCTGTGTGGACAGAAATGGTCGAAACCTTCGGATGTTGTAGAGAAGAAATCAACAGGAACGTGCCACATTAGCAACATGTGAGGAACAGGACAGTTGATTGTCCATAGTTGACCCGAGGTTGCAGTGGCTGAAGAGAAGAGCAGAGAGTCATGAAGATTCTGAGATCCTGAGATGGAGATGAATCACCTGGGATGATCAGCAGATCTGTTTTGCTGGGGTTGAGTTTTTACTGATGAGCACTCATCCATTAAATATGTCTGTGAAGCATGCTGAGATCCGAGCAGAAGCTGTGGTATCTGAGGGAGGGAAAGCAAAGAAGAGTTCAGTGTCATCAGCAGAGCAGTGGTAAGAAAACCCATGTGAGGAAATTAAAGGCTTCAGAATCAAATCAAAGCTGAGAATGAAACAAAGCCACTAGATAAATGTTTAAAACGTCTGAATTAAACTTTGGTGGTAGATTTTGCAGTCTCAAACTCATCAAAATAGAGCTGAATTTGTAGGGAATTTGTGAATTTGGAGAACATTGGATGGGTTTTACAAAAGCTCCCATCACTAAAATCTCTAAAAATATGTGGACTTTGTACTCAGATCCTTAACTCTTGGTGCCTCTTTGGTTTTCCCAACATCAATCATGTAAATTGTTGTGTAAATGAAAGTGTAGAAGTGAAGGAGTGCATTACATTAAAAACAAAGTGGGCTTTAAACGCTTCATCAAATGCGCCGAGGGAACCGTCTGACTTACGGGGATGAGATTCTTGTCAAGAGCTCTGTAGACGTGCTCAGTCTGGTAGCGGTTCCTGCAAACAGCAAGGAGATATGGCTGTCCTCCTTCTTGTTGCTGGAGATGATGTTCGAGACTGGTACAAGTCTACAGAGAGACACAGGGAAAAAATTACAAGATACATTCACATGATCACATCAAAAAAATTAGGAATTAATAAGTTCAATTGTAAAATGTACATAGAAATTTTGTTTTAAATAAATAACAGGGTTGAGTATAGATGTGCAAATACATGGAAAAATTCAGTTCAGTTTTGGATGCACCGATTTCTCCTGTTTTCACACCAGCTTCACTTTGTGATTTTGCTTTGGTGAAAAACGTCTACTGAAATGTCAGTCTTCTTTAACTCTTCTACTTTCTGTATCTTCTGCTCTGCATTCAGGTTTTTCATCTTCTTCTGATGTTTTGTCTTGTAGTTCCATCTTAGATTTAATTCCTTAATTACAGCCACATTCACTCCACTAATAAGACACGCGTGTTTACCGCCAGTGTCAGTAAACATCTACTCAGAATCAGCTTTATATAAAATCATCGCATGGGCCGGATATAATTGTACGTTGGGCCGGATTTGGAGTTTGACACCCCTGATCTATGTGAAGACACTGATCATGTTAATGATTTCTCACAATAATTATCAACAATAATTTAACAAGGTAGGAAACAGATATTTTTAGAAAAAGCCCGCGGGCGGCTCATTTGATCCTTGCAGGCACCATGTTGGTGACCCCTGATCTAGACATTACGCCAGTAAGTTGGTTCCTTTTTGATGCGGACTCAACAGAAAATGTGAAGTAATGGACAAACGCTTTATTTATCACTTAAAATGAATAATACAATAGTGTTTTGAAAATTTTTATGAAATTTGAAAGTGAAAACATTAAAATGTTATTCTTAACGTTCCTGAACAGTCATGTGAATTTTAAGATAATCTGCAACTTGCTGTTACATTCCACATGAGAACTCGCGAAATGTCTGAATCGCAAATCATCAGGGGTTGAATGTGTATCATACAAAACATATACAATATTGTTATAGTGAGCATTTTAAAATACCTTAAATCAGGGGGCATCATTTTAAAAGCGGGGGGGATGAAATGTCTAGTGTTACCTGTTAGTTTTTATCAGTTAACCCTTGTGTAATTGACAGGTTTTATTTGTAATCATATTTCTTTGCTTTATGATTATATATGATTATAAAACAGAAAGAACAAAAGAAACATGTCAAGAGCCGAAATCAATTATACAATCAGATGAAATAAACATTTAGTGTCACTTCTTTTAAGCTTCCTGGCTGGTTTGTTTAAAAGTAGTAGCTTTTTACACAGTGTTAAAGTGAACATAGATCTCAATATATAAAGCTACGTTCCTTCCCATCTAACAGCTGAACAATCATTTCCCTATTTATATTGTCCATTTTGTCACTGTGGATGTGACACACAGCAACACTGTTTAGACGAGACTGTGTCAATAGTGACATACAGAAGAAAATAATAAATTAAGTACACTGCTGGACAGTGACCAATAATTTGTATCCTAAATTGTTTAACACTTTAATATGGGGAACACGTTTTCACTATTAACTTTCACCTCAAACTCTTAATTTACTGCTTATTAGCTTTTAAGGTAGTGGTTGTAGTTAAGTTTAGGTATTAGGGAGGATTATGGGATGCAGAATATGGTCATAAAGGATAAGGAATGAATATGTGCTTTCTAAGTAGCCTACTAATAAACAGCCAATGTGCAGTTGTTCATCATACTAATGTGTTACAGACTTTTTTCTATATTTTACTAATTAAATTTTTTATGATTGGTCCATATATAATCCTACAAACACTTGTGTATTAATAGATTATACATTATAAAAAGTAAAATAAAATAAAAACTGCAATAGCAGCCAGGTGTTAAAAGCCACATCTGTTCTCACCTGTGAAGTTTCTTGTGTAACATCCTGAATCTGCCCTGACAAACCAAGGCTGTCTGTTTCTTGCTCATTCTTGAAAACACATAAAAATGTAAAATTAGTGCAATAATGAAAGAGCAGCCCATAAAATAAAGATCAGTTCCTATCAGCATACTGTAACGTCTCCCCTGTGATATCCCCTCATTCACCAAACTACATTACCCACCATCCTTTGCACCCCGTCATCCACCATGTTTGTTTCCGGTCTTCACCTGTCTGTTCACCCGGACTCTATTTATACTCATCACCACTGTCTTTACTCAGTGTCAGTTAATGTCTTTACTACGGTGTGTGTGTGTGTGTGTTTGATTTACCTGCTCCTTATTATTAAAATCACATCTTTACTGTTACTATTCGTGTACTCGTCTCTCCGTGTTCATACCGTGACACACAGAGTTACACATGCTGAAAAATCTCACTTCAACATTATCTTTATTCTTATTTGAAGGGTTTTGATATCACACGTGTTAAAACAAAAGACGTTATAAAAGAGTTTAAGGAAAATACACAGAAAAAAACGTTTGTCCAAGCAGCTATTTTTCCTTATAATCCTTTAAAACTTGCTAATTATTCAACAAGAGCAACAGGCAGAGCTACTGAACATTGTGCAACACAATTCGGATACCATATGCAACTTACACTGCTTGACTTTTTTGTAAAAAAAGAGTGAAGCGGTTTTTGCCGCTTTGAGCTCATCGCAACCGAATGTTGGATCGCACGCGGGACCGCGGATGCGACTCGAGCTACAGTACTAGGGCGCGTGACAAGTGAGTGACTGATTGCCATGAATACGTGAACATCATGTATAGACTATCTTCTCTCTTTGAATTTTAGATCACTCTGCATTAATGTACACTGAAGATCAAAATTAGAGAACAATTTATAAACAATTGAGCAATTCTGAAATAATGTGATCTTCACTGCTCAACAGTTGAAGGTGTTTTTGTTCTGTCTATGCCATGCTACCAGAACACCTTTTCCACAAAATAACTAAGGCATTTACAAAAAAAACATTATTTTGCAGAAAACACACTGATCAAAATTAGAGAACACTTTCAGATACCTCCCAGTTATTGGTGTTAATCTGGTACCTGGAGTTAATTTCCTTGATTATCTGTCAACCCCTATTTAACTGGCAGCCTACCTTCCAGTTTCACTGACTCTGCAAGTGACCGTTCTAAAGTGACTGAAAGCCTCCGGGAGCAGGTTGTCCAGATGAAGGCCAAAGGGATGACCCTATCAGCCATAGCAAGACAAGTTGGTCATTCCAAATCTGTGATTTCAAGAATATTGAATCTTTACAACATCACAAACTCATTCAAGTCCGCCAAGAAGGCTGTTCGTCCACGGAAGACGAATACAAGAGAGGACAGGATACTGCAGAGGATCTCAATGAGCAATCGTTTCCACACTGCAGCTGGAATTGTTTACCAGTTCAGCGCTGAACAGGGTAAGGATCCGTCTCGTCATACAGTGTCTCGACGTTTAAGAGCATTTGGACTGAAAGTCCACTCTGCACTGACCAAACCTCTCATTAGCAGAAAGAATCTAAAGGCTAGACTAAGCGTGTTGTGTGGACAGAGGAGAACTGGTCCAAAGTTCACTTCAGTGATGAAAGCAAGTTTAATTTATTTGGGTCCAATAGGAAACGTTATGTTCGGTGACAAACTGGAGAAACACTGAACCCAAAGTGTGTAAAGAAGTCAGTGAAAAGTGGAGGAGGAAGTGTCATGGTTTGGGGCATGTTTTCTGCAGCAGGAGTTCATCACCCAATCAGCCCGCAGTGTTCATGCAGGACAACGCTCCATGTCACTCAGCAAAAAGCAGTTCCTTAAAACTGAAAACATTGAAATAATGACATGGCCTGCCCAGAGTCCTGATCTCAACCCAATAGAGAACCTCTGGAAAATCCTTGGTGACAAAGTTATGGCCAAGAAACCCACTACAGTCACCGAACTGTGGAGGAGACTGGAAGAAGAGTGGACCAAAATCACACCAGAGCAGTGTGAGAGACTGGTGCTGTCCTGTGGCTGCAGATGTGCTGAAGTCATTCAGAGCAGAGGCCTGGACACTTCCTACTAATTGCTGACTGTTGTAACCTTCAGAAAATTTTGTTGTAATCTTTTTCCATGCTACAGTCATTGTTGTTCTCTAATTTTGATCAGTGTGTTTTCTGCAAAATAATGTTTTTTTTGTAAATGCCTTAGTTATTTTGTGGAAAAGGTGTTCTCGTAGCATGGTATAGACAGAACAAAAACTCCTTCAACTGTTGAGCAGTGAAGATCACATTATTTCAGAATTGCTCAATTGTTTATAAATTGTTCTCTAATTTTGATCTCCAGTGTACATTGCTCCATTAAAACCTCAACATGTCGTGAACACAACTCTCCACCAAAAAAGTGAGGGGGACGAATTTACTTTTTATAAAAAGTACATGTCCCCCGTGTAATCTACACCCCTGCCTTGATTACTTTGAGAGATAGTTTAGAATGTTTTTTTACAAATACATCATTCAGTTAAAAATGTACAGTGTGTTTATGCTGAGTCAAACAGGCATTAACACTGATGTAACCAACACAACCAAAGATGATTCAGCAGTTGTGTTTTCATACGCCAGCATCCCTCTGTTTCACTCAACAAAAACCCAATTCATTTTTATTTTTATTATTATTATTATTGTCTGTTTTGTCTTGTATAGTGTGGTTTTGTTTGTGTGTTTTTGTCTTGTATAGTGTGTTTTGTCTTGTATAGTGTGGTTTTGTCTTGTATAGTGTGGTTTTGTCTTGTATAGTGTGGTTTTGTCTTGTATAGTGTGGTTTTGTCTTGTATAGTGTGGTGTGGTTTTGTCTTGTATAGTGTGGTTTTGTCTTGTATAGTGTGTTTTTGTCTTGTATAGTCCAAGCTGAATGTATAGTGTTATTTATGTGTGTACTTTTGAGAGAGTCATTAACAGCTGGAACTAAATTCCTTGTGTGTGTTAACACACTTGGTCAATAAACCTGATTCTGATTTATGTCTGTAATGTTTATGAAAAGAAAATAATTGATCTTAATTTACTTTAAAAAACAAAATAAAGTCAGAAAGACATCAGATGTCTGCTGTTGTTCATAAATAACAGTAGTAATGTTGTACAATGAGGATGAAGAAATAATCATCAGCTCAAATGAACCATTTCTGTTCCTTGAACGTGTGAAGAGACACAAACCCCAGAAGCCTCCATGTGGAAGGTAGTTAATGTGGGGATGACCCTCATTAACCCTCATTAAAACACGGATATCACTTAGAATTACTCGTTACTTCCTGTTTTTATTTACTCACTAGTAAAACTTACAAAAATAATTCATGACCCCCAGTTTATTTAATCTCTATTTGTAAGTGTAAAACACTACATTTATTAAAATATAGTCACTATTCTCATCAGAAACCTCAAAACCGTGTGTCAAAAGTTACTGAAAATTAAACCTTCACATTTAAGCAGAAATAATTCAAGCGGAAAAACTGCACCGCCATAAAATGCTCGTGTTTAATGCTAATGCTAACGAGCTAATTAGAGGTCACTTATTAACAGCGGTCTGGTTACTAACAGCCATTCAAACTGATCATTTTACATGTAAATATTACAAACTTATTTTAAATATATTTTCTAAATGTTTTATATATATTTTATTGTTTTTAAAAACATTTTTATTACATACTAAAATAAATCGCTGACTCACCTCTATCTCTCACGGTGAAAACAGACTTTCCCGCTTCTTGCATGCAGACCGGAAATGATTGAAGGCGCGTGCACGAAAAGAAATGTACTCTCTTTGAGCGTTCATAATGAGAACACTGCCCTCTTTTGGACATTATTGACACTGCAAGTTTAGAAAACGTTTAAATGAACACTGTAATTAACAGCAGACATCTGTAGAGTAGAAACACTGTAAATTCAACACTCGAGGTTTTGCTGTGGAAGAGAAACACAGGCATAAGAGAGACAGACAGAAGAGTAACAGACAGATGAAAGACAGAGGAGAAACAGAGAGAAGAGAGACAGAGAAGATTTAGAGACACAAGAGAAACAGACAGAAGATTAAGAGACAGAAAAGTAACAAACAGAAGATTAAAAGAGACAGAAAAGAAACAGACAGAAGATTAAGAGACAGAAGAGAAACAGACAGAATATTAAGAGACAGAAGAGAAACAGACAGAAGATTGAGACAGATGAGAAACAGACAGAAGATTAAGAGACAGAAGAGAAACAGACAGAAGATTAAGAGACAGAAGAGAAACAGACAGAATATTAAGAGACAGAAGAGAAACAGACAGAAGATTGAGAGACAGATGAGAAACAGACAGAAGATTAAGAGACAGAAAAGAAACAGACAGAAGATTAAGAGACAGAAGAGAAACAGACAGAAGATTAAAAGAGACAGAAGAGAAACAGACAGAATATTAAGAGACAGAAAAGAAGCAGACAGAAGATTAAAAAGACAGAAAAGAAACAGAGAGAAGATTAAGAGACAGAAGAGAAACAGACAGAAGATTAAGAGACAGAAGAGAAACAGACAGAAGATTAAGAGACAGAAGAGAAACAGAGAAGATTAAGAGACAGAAGGAAACAGACAGAAGATTAAGAGACAGAAGAGAAACAGACAGAAGATTAAGAGACAGAAAAGAAACAGAGAGAAGAGAGACAGAGAAGATTTAGAGACACAAGAGAAACAGACAGAAGATTAAGAGACAGAAGAGAAACAGACAGAAGATTAAGAGACAGAAGAGAAACAGACAGAAGATTAAGAGACAGAAAAGAAACAGACAGAAGATTAAGAGACAGAAGAGAAACAGAGAAGATTAAGAGACAGAAGAGAAACAGACAGAAGATTAAGAGACAGAAAAGAAACAGACAGAAGATTAAGAGACAGAAGAGAAACAGACAGAAGATTAAGAGACAGAAGAGAAACAGACAGAAGATTAAGAGACAGAAGAGAAACAGACAGAAGATTAAGAGACAGAAAAGAAACAGAGAAGATTAAGAGACAGAAGAGAAACATACAGAAGATTAAGAGACAGAAGAAAACAGACAGAAGATTAAGAGACAGAAAAGAAACAGACAGAAGATTAAGAGACAGAAGGAAACAGACAGAAGATTAAGAGACAGAAGAGAAACAGACAGAAGATTAAGAGACAGAAGAGAAACAGACAGAAGATTAAGAGACAGATGAGAAACAGACAGATTATTAAGAGACAGAAGAGAAACAGACAGAAGATTAAGAGACAGAAGAGAAACAAACAGAAGACTTCTGGAGAAGTGTGTAAGTAAAATGAAGTCATGCTGTATTGACTTGCTGACAGGATGTGCTACCTGTGTTATACGCTCTGTCTGGTCTTGATGTTTGGTCTTGATGTGAACAGTTGCTCTTTTTGTGTTGATCAGATTGAAATAACAGAATCTCTTTTCTACCCGCCTGTAACTATGCCTGTGCTTATTGGGAGAATTTCCATAACTGGTTATTTCCTAAATGTGAAGATTTATCTGCATTAACAGAAGAAAATGTGTTTGCTAAAAGGATGGAAATGGCAGTGGTGAACTCTTATTTTAAGAAGAAGGAGGATCATAGAGTGACGTATAAGAGTGGAGGAAGGTGCACACAGGTGGATTATAGACTAGACAGCATCGGATGGTGGTCTGTAGGATGGTTTTGGAGGTGAAGAAGAAAAGAAAAGTGAAGATTGAAAGAAGAATAAGATGGTGGAAACTGAAGGAGGAAGAGTGTAATGTGAGGTTCAGGGAAGAGGTCAGACAGGAGCTCGGTGGTGGTGAAGAGGTGCTGGATGATTGTGGAACTACTGCAGGAGTGATAAGAGATACAGCTAGAAAGGTACTTGGTGTGACATCTGGAAATAGAATAGAAGACAAAGAGACGTGGTGGTGGAATGAGGAAGTGCATCTATACTTTTATGATGATATGATGAGTACAGACTCACACACAGTGGACAAAAAAGGCATAAAAAAGTCATAAGGTAGACTGTGTTCATCTACTGTTTATAATGTTTTGTGTTAAACACTGTGTATGTTGGTGTTAAAGTAATGTTAGATTTTTATCATGCCCGCACACAGCAAATTTTCTCCTTCGATTTATTGCAGGCAGCAGACACGTATATATACACACACATTGGAGAGAAATCTGACCTAAAGTTGTTTCCTGTTTTGACAAGAGGATATTCTAGCTGTGAGATGTGTGAGACCAGATAAAGACTCCCTGTTTACCTTACATACTAACATCATAAATATTCTATAGACACTGAACAGACAAAGGAATGTGTGCAAAGCAGTGTGAGAACGATCTAACACTAACAATGCTTATGTCATGTTTACAGCCATCGATCCCTCCTGGAACCACCAAAAACACTACAAGAGGAGGCTTTTTTTTAGAGGAGCTGGGCAACTTAAGAGTGTCTGCAGTAATTGTAAAGAGACAGCACTTTCCCTTAATCTTCTGTACCAAGTGCCATTTGGATCCCGCTACATGTGTGGAGTTTTGACATTGGACCTCCTGGAGTGTTAAAGGCTCTGGCATGGAGAAGCTGATGCTGGATCTGTGATGATCACAAATGCTGAGCTCATAAAACTCGGAGCTACTAACCATATAGACTGTTTAAGACTGCAGAAAGAACATCACTTATAATCTTATACTCCAGTAATCATGTTAGTTCTCGCTCTCCAGTGTTCTGTAGTGTTGAAAGATTCATGATCAAACTCTTGATGTCACCCAGATGAGGATGGGTTCCCCTTTTGAGTCTGGTTCCTCTCAAAGTTTCTTCCTCATAACATCTAAGGGAGTTTTTCCTTGCCACAGTCGCCACGGCTGCTCATCAGGGACAAATTCACACCGTTCACCACCACTGTTGATTTGTGTAAAGCTGTTATGAGACAATGTCTGTTGTGAAAAGCGCTATAGAAATAAACTTGACTTGACACAAACACAAACACCGGGGTATCGTAAACAGAAGGTATATTGAATTATGTACAATACTAATGACAATCTGGCAGAGGCTATTAAAGCTTTGGAAGAGCACTTCATTCCAAAAAGAAATGTGGTTGTGGAAAGACATGCCTTCAGGAAACGTGTACAGAGGACTGATAAAACTGTGGTGCAATACATAGCTGCATTAAGAGATTTGGCTACAACTTGTGAATTTGCTGATAATCTGGATGACATGCTGCGTGACCAGTTAGTTAAAAACATTGCTAACCCTCGCATTCGTGAAAGATTATTAGTGGAGTCTAAATTGACACTGGAGACTGCTATTACAATAGCAACACAACTAGAGGGCGCTGATGCTCAGGCAAAATCAATGTCTACAAGCACCTCTGCTCCAGTACACGCCATACATACCACTCCTGCATATGGACCACAGCGTCTGAAGGCCAAAGCACATACCTCTTCAAAGACCTTAGCTTCTGCTCCAACAGCTCAGACATGCTTCCGCTGTGGCTCTGCTTAACATCTGGCAAACGCACAGAACTGCCCTGCTGCATCTGCTAAATGTAAGAATTGTAATAAGACTGGACATTTTGCAAGAGTTTGCCGTTCTGCTCCTACTCGTTCAGTTCATTCAATTGAATTACCAGAAGTCTGTATTCTATACCTAACTGGACCTAATGACCGATTAATGTGTGATGTAACCATAACAGCTACGCCTGCTGCTACACCTGTGTCTCTGCAACTCACAGTTGACTGTGGCTTGTCAGTGTCCATAATGCTGAAACAATTGTATGACCAGCATTTCCCCACTGTGCTGTTAAAAGCTCCTAGTGCCCACTTAGTTACTTATCTACAAGAGCCAATTTCAGTACTAGGATGTTTGCCTGCATCGGTCTCTAAATATGGCCTTACCTGTCCTGCACACTTCTTAGTCGTGGAAAATGGCACAGCTTTGCTAGGCATGGACCGGAAGCTCCAGCTTCGATTTGATGGTCACACTGTGCTGCCGCTGCCACAATCTGCTTCAGTCTGTTCCCTTTCCACCCTTACATCACAGCGCCCTGCAATGGCGTGTGTAAAAAATGTACACACAAGGTTAATATTTCTGACTCTGTACCCCCTGTCAGACACAAACTGCGTCGCTTACCTTTCTCTGTGAGATATGCTGTTTCCGCAGAACTGGATCGGCTCTTGCATGCAGGCGTAATTGAAAGAATTGACTCCTCTCCATGGGTTTCTCCTATTGTTGTGGTCCAAAAGAAAATAGGGGGATTCGCATGTGTGTGGATTTGCGAGGGCCCAACAAGGCAGTTATAGTAGACAGCTATCCATTGTCACATATGGAGGAGATGATGACATTACTGCAAGGTGTGACTGTATTTTCAACTATAGACTTGGAAAGTGCATACCATCAGGTACCTCTTCATGAAGACAGCCGGGACCTCACTGCATTCATTACACATGAGGGTCTCTTCAGGTTCTCCAGGGTACCTACTTGTGGGGTCGCAAATTTACTCTACAAACTGACCATCAAGCCTTAACGATGCTGTTGACCACAAAAGGGACTGATAGAGCTGGTTTGCGCATAGCCGATACATACAGCAGATTGTTTATCACGCCTGCCCCTGCCTTTACTTCCGATGCTAAGTCAGATACAGAGCCCGAGTTTGTTGCTTTACTAGCAACTGGCCTGACTGCCGTATCTCAGGAGGAATTTGCTGCTGCATCTGCTCATTGCCCTGAACTATCTGCTCTGCGCACACAAATGGTGCGCGGCTGGCCTCCATCTTCTGCTACTTTGGATCCTGTTCTACGCCCATATTACAAACTAAGACATGAGTTCAGTGTGCAAGATGATTTTGTGTTCAGAGGGTCTCCATTAGTGGTACCTGCAGAACTGTGTGAGTCCCTAGTAAGCATTGCACATGAGGGCCATCAGGGAATTGTGAGAACAAAACAACGCCTGCATGAAATGTATTGGTGGCCCAAAATGGACACACTTGTGGAAGACAAAATATCTACCTGTCAGTTCTGCCTTTCTCTGGATAAAACCGCAAAAGCCTCTGCTGTTCCACTCCAGCCTGTTCCTTTACCCTCTGCACCCTGGGAAAAACTGGCGATAGACATTGTGGGCCCTTTTGAGACTGCTGTCTGGGACTGCCGATACGCTCTGACACTCACTGATTATTATAGCAAATGGCCTGAGGTAGTTTTCACTGCATCTGTTGCAACAAAACAGGTGACTGCATTTCTTACTTCTGTCTTCAGTAGACATGGCAATCCGGCCACTTTGGTAAGTGATAATGGGTCTCAGTTTACTTCACCAGAGTTCGCTGCTTTCCTGAAAGAGAGAGACTTTAAGCACATTCACACATCAGTGTATCACCCTTCTGCAAATGGAGCTATCGAACGCTTCCACAGAGTTCTTAAAAGTACAATTCAATCGGCAATTCTTCAATCGCCACCATGGAAATCAACAGTGACTGATTTCCTGCAGATTTATCGTGCTACACCCCATGCTGTGACAGGAGTTTCCCCCTTCGAATCGCTTCATGGCAGGAAAATGCGTACCAGCCTCAGTGTCCTGAGTCCTGCACCCTATGCTCATGAGCCCGAACAATTGCGGAAACGTGTTGGGGCACGCCAGGATGTCATGAAAGCTCGCTTTGCCCACAAGCATCGAGTACGTAATTTTTCTTTTCAACGAGGGGATAAAGTGCGCATTAAAAAGCCAGTACATGTGCCAAAAGCTCATCCAAAATTCACTCCTCCAGTTAAAGTTAGAAAAAAAGTTGGCCAGGTTGGCTAAAGGACTATGTCTATTAGTCACGGAAATTGACATGGACCTTTTCAACACACACTCACATGAACATTTAAGTACTGCATAGTTTTGTTCATATAGTTTATTATTCTAATTGCTGCTTTGCATCCATTTCATGTCAGTTTAGTATATACTTCATATATACTTGAAATTGTTGATACATTACAGATTTTATGTTCTTTAATTCTGTTTCATGTCTATTGTTGGTTGTAGAAAGAATTAATTTAGCTAAGAGGGGAATATGTGATGTTCTTACTTTAATGCACCACTAGATTGCAGTGGTAGCTCCAGCGGTTAAGGCGCTGGGTTACCGATCGGAAGGTCGGGGGTTCAAGCCCCGGTATCGCCAAGCTTCCACTCTTGGGCCCTTGAGCAAGGCCCTTAACCTCTATGCTCCAGGGCGCCAGATCATGGCCGACCCTGCGCTCTGACCCCAGCTTCTAAGCAAGCTGGGATATGCGAAGAACAAATTTCACTGTGCTGTAATGTATATGTGACAAATAAAGGCTATTCTATTCTAGATGGCACTTAAGCTTCTTGATAGAGATTTACATGAGAGGAAAGAGGGAAGTAGAATAGGAGAGAATGTTGTGCTTGTGATCGCATGTGATGCTGCTTTTTCCTTACGGTTATTAGTTATTAAAGTTCCTATGAGGAATATACTTTTGTGCTTGCTTTCCTACATAAAGACATAACAGTGATGACCAGATCAAAACCTTGCACAATCAGGGCCCAGCGCATCACCCTCTGATTAGTATTGCACATTTGATGCAGGAGGACTAACGGATTGTGATCTGTGGAAACATGAATTTCTTTACTGTACTGGACCAATGCCTTTTTTTAATAAAATAATAAGTTTGTAGTATTTCAGATTTGAGTTCTGTGTAATTTTTTAAACATTATATTGTATTATATTTGATTACATTTTTGGATATTGTAGGAATTGTTACTAAAATAATATAAAACACAAAAACCTAAATGATTAACTTTTTGTTTACTGGGACATGGGCAAATACCACATTTTAATTTATAATAATTTGGGGTGAAAAACAGACATATCATGTCTTTATGAATGATATATGTAGTTAGGACCTATGGGAAAATAATATAATGCCAAATAATTGTTAATAGGAGCATTTATTTGCAAGACAAGCTTAAAAGAGTAGTAAAAGAAACAAGGCATAATTTTACTGTATGTAAAAATACTATTATTTCACATTAAAAACTTCACTTTAACCTTCATATGATTAACTGTCTTTAAGGGTAATAAAAACACTGACTTAATGATCATAAGAATAATCTGTAAATATTAGATATCATTCTATGTAAAAATACAAATTACTCTGTGAAAATACAGCGAATTTCTTTACAAACACACAACATTTCTATATCAAAATACAATCAATTTTTAATAAATTTAATGACGTAACGTTAAATTACAGAAAATGTGTAAAACAGGAATTTTGTTGTAAATAAAAAAAAAAGGGTAAATTTCTATAAAAAAAAAAATACAGACATTTAACTGTAAAAAAGTGTTTTTTAACAGTGTGGGTGAAAAAAATCATCAGGTGACTGAAAAAAGGCAGATTTCTTGATAAGGGTTAAGTCAAGTCAAGTTTATTTCTATAGCGCTTTTCACAACAGACATTGTCTCAAAGCAGCTTTACAGAAATCAACAGTGAAGGTGAACGGTGTGTATTTATCCCTGATGAGCAGCCGTGGTGACTGTGGCAAGAAAAAACTCCCTAAGATGTTATGAGGAAGAAACCTTGAGAGGAACCAGACTCAAAAGGGGAACCATCCTCATTTGGGTGACATCAAGAGTTTGATCATAAATCTTTCAACACTACAGAACACTGGAGAGTGAGAACTAACATGATTACTGGAGTGTGTGATTATAAGTAATGTTCTTTCTACAGTCTTATACAGACTTTATGGTTATAAAAGTAGGTGCTACTGAGCTCAACATTTGTGATCATCACAGATCCAGCATCAGCTTCTCCATGCCAGAGCCTTTAAACACTCCAGGAGGTCCAATGTCAAAACCACACATGTAGTGGGATCCGATTGTCACTGGTATGTCTCTAGATGGTTCGGGATGTTTGCGAGTTTGGCATCTACTTCTTCAAAGGTCCATAATCTTCATGAGGTGGGACGTGACTGGAGCTGGCCAAACCTCAGGATGTCTCGGGATGGGGAGAGAAAGAGAAGCAGTGGAGAGAAATTAGCGTAGCTGCTGTTTATGATATTAATAGAACAAGTTGATAATGTGCATGTGATCAGATGTTCTGGAGCACAAGGTTATGATGTGAGACGTATGTTATGTGTAGGCTTTGCTAAAAAGATATGTTTTTAATCTGCACTTAAACTGGGAGAATGTGTCTGAGCCACGAACACTGTCAGGAAGACTATTCCAGAGTTTAGGAGCTAAATGTAATAACATTATACAGCTCTTCCTGTCCTATACATGTAAAACAGTGGAGCTGTGGTGCTGTAGGCGAGATTGTGTCAGGAGATGATGTCAGAGGTTAAACTGCCACAATTGTTTTTCTAATGTTATCTATTTTTTCAGTGAAGAAATTCAAGTCTTCACTACTAAACTGTGATGGAACACAAATTTCAGAGCCCTGATTTGTAGTTAGTTTAGCTACAGTACTGAAAAGGAACCTGGAGTTGTTTTTGTTGTTTTCTATGAGTTTGCTCAGGTGTTCAGCTCTAGCAGCTTTTAGCGTCTGTCTGTAGCTGAGCATACTGTCTTTATACGCAATTCTAAATACCTCCAATTTAGTTTTCCTCCATTTTCTCTCCAGATTACATGCTGTTCTCTTGAGGGCATGCGTATGACTATTATACCAAGGTGCAGGTGTTTGTTCTCTAACCTTTTTTAACCGGATGGGGGCAACGGTGTCTAATGTGCTAGTGAGAATAAGGTCTATGTTGTTAGTTATTTCATTAAGATTATTATCAGTTATGGGTTTAGTGAGAAATTGAGATAAATCAGGCAGGTTATTTATGAATCTGTCCTTAGTGGTTGGAACAATAGTCCTACCAGGTCGATAACGTGGTGAAACACGGCTAATCTGCTCTACCGGTAGTGTGTACAGTATGAGGTAATGGTCTGTGATGTCATCACTCTGAGGTATCAGTGACGTCTGCTCCGTGGGATATTATTAAGTCTAGTGTGTGGTTAAAACAGTGAGTTGGTCTGGTGACGTTTTGTTTACCCCCAAAAGAGTTTAATAAGTCGACAAATGATAATCCAAGAGCATCGTTTACATCATCTACATGGATATTAAAATCTCCTACAAGCAGCACTTTATCAAAATTGATCAAGAGGTTTGATAGAAAACAAGCAAACTCTTGAAGAAAATCAGCTTCGGGCCCTGGGGGTCTGTAAACGGTGACCAGAGCGAGTTTTCTATGCATGTCTGAAAGTAAAATTTTAAGAACGAGCACTTCAAATGATTTAAAACTGAATCCTAATCTCTGACTGACATTAACAGGAAGCTACGTCACCGGAATGCAGTAACGTCAGATCCGGTGTTATGCGCTAAAATCTAAGTAGGCGTGGAGGATCATACTGGTGCAGAAGTTCACTCTAATGTTTTAAAAAAATACTGTTTTCATGAAGTCTGGAATCAAATACTCTCTAAAAATAATAAGGTCCAAGATTAACTGTTTCTAATGGACTATAAAGATGGCTTTTATTTTAAGGAACATTTATTCTTTAGAGCACATCCAGATGCTTAAAGACTTCATTTATATGAAGAAGAATTTGAAATAGTTAACCCTTTAGGTCCTAACTTTAACTTTAACTTTTTTTTTTTTTTTTTTTACTTTAAAACTGGCAAGACCCTGGAAATTGGGCAGGACCATGGATGGGCCAGGTTCAGCAGAACCAGCAGAATCCACAAACTCGAGTAAACTTTAGAGGCGGCCCTCCGGGGCCACCTCAGGGTAACATGTGAAGATGCCCAGAGAAGCCAGAGGGGGAGCTGGTACAGTGCCCCACCTCACTGTACCCTGCACAAGAGCCAACCATAATGGTGGATGTGAATAACCAGCTCCAGACATCGTTTTTGATTGACACAGGAGCAACATTCACAAGCATTGGAAAAGAAGGCTCTAAGCTCACCCTCTCACACAAAGCAGTAAAGACAGTAGGCTTCTCGGGTAAAACTCAAACTTTGCATTTCACAGAGCCACAAGACATAACAATAGAAGGAATCACAATACAAGCACCATTGTTGTATTCCCCCGATACCCCAGCGAATCTACTAGGTAGAGACGTACTGTGCAAACTAGGAGCAAAGATCTTCTGTGGACCTACAGGAGTGTGGGTCGAACTCCCTGAATGCCTAGCTAAACGGTGTGTGATGGTGGAAAGAAAAGTAGAACAACAAACACTGGATAAAGTCTATTGGCTGGAACTTGACGGGACATCCTCAGAAGTTCACAAGATGTATGACCACTGGAAAACATGGTTCACGAACATACGTCCAGATTGTGTGGAAACCAGAAAACCATGGCATTGCACAATGAGGTACGATGAGGGGGACAAGATGAAGAATATGAGACTTTGTGGGGAGAACATGTTGAAGGGAACCAGTACAGTCTCAAAACAGAAAATGTGATCCTTGGTCCCCAAGGGATAGCTGCAACAGTACAGCTACCAGACCACATTGCACAGTGGTATTCAGTCAAAAACTCTGTTCCGCATGTCTCCCTAATGATCGGGCAAAATTTTCAATCAAAAGACTTAGGGCCAATGGTTAGAGAAGCAAGTCAGATAACTGAATGGATACCAGTAGAAGAAAATATGAGCATGACATTAGACAGGAAATATCTCAAAATAAAACTAACAGCTGAAGACAGTGTGATAGCTCACACTATTTTGATCAACAGACAGATGCAAGTGAGAACGCAAGTAGGGCAGGTAGGACAATGGCAACAGAAGGTAGAACAGACTGAACTAGAGGAAGAACAAGTACTGAAACAAATTCCAGAAAAACTATGGACTAAACATCAGACAGATGTAGGGTTAGTTAAGTCATCAGGGTTGGCGAAAATTCAAATAAAACCCAATGTGCAATTACCTTACCAGAAACAATACCAATTGTCGCAACAAGCGATAGAGGGGATAAGATCAACCATTGAGGGACTAGTTGAAGCAGGAGTGTTAATTCCAACAAACACACCCATTTTTCCGGTCAGAAAACCAAATTCAGACAAGTCTGGATTGGTCCATGATTTAAGACCAATAAACAGTGTGGTGGTAGCAGAAAATCCTGTAGTACCCGATCCACACACACTGTTAACAAACATCCCTGAAGGGACTAAATAGTACACTGTGATTGATTTATGCTCAGCATTTTTTAGTGTACCTCTGCATCCTGAGTCTCAGTTTCTGTTTGCATTCACATACGGGGGAAAACAATACACCTACACACGTCTGCCACAAGGATATTGTGAAAGTCCGTCAATTTTTAACCAGGTGTTAGCACGAGATCTGGCAGATCTAGACATTCAAAGCAGTTTGCTTCAATATGTGGACGACCTACTGATTTGTAGTCAAACTAAAGAACAGTGCATGAAGGACTCGTTAAAGGTCCTGGAAACCCTAGCTCATAATGGACACAAGGTCAGTAAGGAAAAATTGCAATTCTGCCAACAAAAGGTAGAATATTTGGGTAGAGTGCTCGAAGGCACTACACGCAAAATCTCGCCCTCACATGTAGAAGCAATTCAGAAAACACCACAACCTCAAACAGTGCAACATATGTTGTCATTCCTGGGTTTAGCAGGTTTTAGCAGACCGTGGATTTGTGATTTTGCGTTAAAAACACAACCTCTCAGAGACATGATGAAAGCAGCTGATCAGACAAAATCTAGCGCACGTCTGGTCTGGACAGAGGAAGGAAAAAAAGCTTTTGAAACAATCAAAAGTGATCTAAAATCTGCCCCAGCACTAGCCTGTCCAGACTACACAAAACTATTTCACCTCTATGTGTCAGAAAGACGAGGTTTTGCATCAGCCATTTTAGCACAACAGCAACAGAGCATGGGAAAGAAGCCAATTGCATACTATAGCACAGCTCTTGACAACGTGGAAAAAGGCATGCCACCTTGTTACAGAGAAAGCCAAAAAGCATCAACAATCACGATGGGTCATCCAGTGACCCTGTACACTTCTCATGCATTACATGCTCTGCTGACAAGCCAAAAGTTTGTGATCACAAATGCACGAAGGACAGGGTATGATGTAATCCTGTCTGCACCAGAACTAACAATTGAGAGGTGCCTCACAATCAATCCAGCTGATCGAGTGGTCTTATCAGATGAGGGAATTCCCCATGAGTGCACTGCAGAAGCAGAGAAATTTCTAAATGCTAGAGATGACCTAGAGAGCCAACCACTACAAGATGCCCAAATTGTTTTGTTTGTGGACGGTTCTTGCTATCGCGCTAACGACGGCAATAAAGCAGGATATGCTGTGGTCATGCACAATGAAGAGGATGACTCGTTTCGGGTACTAGCTAATGTAAGCGTGCCACAACCTTGTTCTGCCCAATTGGCAGAAATAAAAGCTTTAACAGCAGCATGTAGGTTGGGAGCAGGGGGAAGGTGTACTATTTACACTGATTCAGCATATGCACATGGGGTATGCCACACATTTGGACCCATCTGGGAACAAAGGGGTTTCCAGAGAGCTGATGGATCATCCATTTTACATGGTCCTGCAATTTCTGATTTGCTCAAAGCAATGATGCTTCCAAAAGCATTAGCCATTTTGAAGTGTAAAGCCCACAAATCTGATGGGGATATGGTCAGTAGAGGTAATGCAGCAGCAGATGAGGCAGCCAAGAGTGCAGCAGTAGAAGAAGACTGTGTGAAAGTGATGATGTTACAGGACGAAGAACAGGAGGAAGTGCGAGGGCAGGTAACAGAGGAAGATCTTGGGGAATATCAGGATGTAGCAAGTGGGGAAGAGAAAGAGAGGTGGAAGAAACGAGGTGCAGTACAAGACCCCAACACAGGGTTATGGAGAAGTATTGATGGAGTGTGGGTGGCACCATTAGCTCTTTTACCAAGGCTAATTACTGAAGCACATGGGGTAGATCACTGTAATCGTAGGGAGACCATAGACACAATCCGAAGGAATTGGTGGTCGCCATATCTGGCCAGTATGGTGGACAAATTCCTGAGGTCCTGTGAGCTATGTGCAGCACGTAATGTCAGAAAGCACCAATTAGTCACATTCCTGAACCAAGGGGACCATTTCGACATTTGATGATGGACTTTGTGGACATGGCAGACAGGAAGGAAGGGAAAAGATACATCTTGGTAGTAATAGATCGTTTTAGCAGATGGGTGGAGGCAACAGCTACTGCTAAGAATGACGCAAAGACCGTAGCTAAGTTTTTGATCAGGGAAGTGATTCCAAGGTTTGGGATACCTGACAAACTAAGCTCTGACAATGGACCGCATTTTGTAAATAATGTGATCAAGGCATTTGCAGAAGCTTTGTGTATCAAGCAAAGAATGGGGTGTGTTTACCATCCACAGTCACAGGGAATGGTTGAGAGAGCAAATGGGGTGTTGAAAGAGAAAATAGCTAAAATTTGCGCTAGCACAGATTTGAATTGGGTACAGGCTCTTCCACTGGCATTAATGAAAATGCGCTCTCAAACAAATCGCAATACACACCTGACACCACATGAGCTGCTGACTGGACGACCCATGCCGGTGGCTTTTACACAAGGACCCTACACAGGTTCCTCACTTGACCAACTTGAAGCAGACATGTCTAGTTATTGCAAACATCTGACGCAAATACACAGAACGTTATATTCACAGGTCCGTGAAGCCACACACGGGGCACAGGTTGATGAGCCACTGCAGCAGGTGCAACCAGGTGACTACGTGTATATCAAAGTGTTCAAAAGGAAACACTGGAGTGAGCCGCGACGTGAAGGCCCATTCAAGGTGGTACTAGCGACTCCTACCGCAGTCAAGGTTGAAGGTAAGGAATACTGGTATCATCTTAACCATTGTTGCAGAGCTGCAGTGAAAGGGCCACAGTGGAGGAAATCTCAGGCTGAGTTGGCACACTGCGCCCACTCTGACGACTCAGAGGACGACGATGACGGCGCAGGCCCAGCACAGGACAGAGGACCAGCATACAGGACACGTGCCAAAACCACACAGCCCCGACCAGTTGAAGAAGAACCGACACAGCAACGACCAGTTGAAGGAGAACCAAGGCCAGGTTGTTCATATCAGGTTGATTCACGACCACCGCATGACACACTAGATTCTGACAAACTAGAAGAGACTGTGCAGAGACTACTAAGCAGTGAAGAAAACACTGTCACTCCACCTGAACAGTTTGACACCCTTAATCTAGAAGATCTAGTAGACTTAGATATCGACCTACCTTTGGACCTACCTTTGGATCTACCTTAGGAACTATGATGAAGAATTCCCCAAAACCCAAACAGACTCACCCCACCAAAAGAGACTGGGCAGTACTTGTCATGGCTTTAGTGGTATGGTTCATTTGCATAGACATTTCCCTTACCCGATATCAACATCAACCAGCAGATGTATCAGCCCCTGTGTCCAACATTTCTCTAAATAACTGCTTCCAGCCAGCAGCATATCCAGAAAATCGCAACATGTCCACAAACAGATACAAAAGATCTGAACCACTAGGGCCTCCAAACCGCCTTACGGAAACCGGTCTCACTGCAGCACAGGCTGCTAAGGTTTCTGTGTATGGGGCAAGAAATGTGCTTGCAGCACAGCTTCGGTGTGCATTGGGCATTTTAAATAACACCAAGGTCCTATCATTTTTTCCTGTAACTGCAAAACATATATTTGTAACATATACTATATCCCTAGTTCATCCTCGCAACTCTACAGAGATAAAAGACACTTCTGAATACGAGATGAGACTTGAGGCTCGAATGACTGACACGGATAAAGGAACAGACATTGTAGTAGTCACAGGAGTACCCCACAAAGTTATACCTCGTGTGTTGGGTACCCGTAGTTGTGTAGATATTGCGCAATTGTAGTATTATGGTTTTCCCCAAGTAGGGATCCCGCATGGCACGTTTGAAAAAACCTCAGTGGAATCTCTAGTATATGGGGATGTTGTGTATAGTGTAACATCAGCTAATCTTCGCTAATCTTGATGCTAATAACTAATCTTGATGCTAATAACATGCCCGTGAAGGTTTTTACTTCTATATATATTCCCACTTTCATGGCAATTGCTTTAAGACGCTGCTTATCTTAAATCATGTTGTATGAACCATGTTGTTGTTGTGAGTTCTTCATGTTGTGTGCAGGAACATGGCCGCCGGAGAACCCAGGTGGCAACAGCCGAATCTGCGGCTGTTTCCTGGTGTGTGTGCATTCACAGATACATGTTATGAGGGATATCGCTTCGCCTTCAACACATTCAGGGGTCCCTGTGAAGCGTGTGCAGCCCTAACCTTTGACCATCAGACACATTGCTTATGGTGCCAGGGCTATGACAACTGTCCTTTGGGTGACCGATGCTATGATGGACCCCAGGAGTGGTTCGGTTTTCCTCCACAAAGGGATGAGTTTGCTTGGGAAACAGATGAGGACCAACGTAGACCAGTGGCCGCCATCATGCGTCATGCTAACATGTTTTCTCCGGAGGGAATGTGGTTAGACTCCATTCAGAACTCTGTCTATGATCGTCCTGGAGGATTCCAGATGGTCACCCGAGTCTTCACAATACGTCGCGCTATCTCCCTGGCCGAATCATTTGGGGTTCTTTCCTTCTCGACAAGAGCCCGGAACACCCATAGTTTCCTGCGAACGGCCTTCGTTATGACAACGCACTACTGTTACATACTACACCATTACCTTAGGAGGCTATGTTCTATGGACAACGGAACCGGCAAAACAGCGGAATTGGCATTGTCGCCCCATCCTGATTCGCAGATGCCGTATGCGTGCCTTAGACTCAGAAGTAATTTCGGTGCGGGGTAGACGTTCCCGCCTAAAATGGTACAACGCTGTATCATGTATCACATTTAGCTGCATGTACAACCGCGACTAAGGGTGACCTTGGTGGTGATTCCACTGTCGCGCCACTGGCGGGCAGAGTGGGAATTTTCCCTGGCATGACGCTACAGGGTTTTTCGCCCACTCCTAGTTCATCAATGTTGTGGTTTGGCGCACCCATTGCTGTGAGGGTGGAGTAATGTCGATCTTTTTACTTTTTACTTTTATTTTGCTTTTATTTTGCTTTTGTTTCTTTTAATAATGTCGATCTTTTTACTTTTATTTTTGCTGTTGTTTCTTTTTGCTTTATTTCTTGTAATTTAGTACGTCGATTTTAGTATGATTTTGCTTTTATTACTTTTCATTTCGCATTTGTCCAGCATTTGTCCAAATTAGCATTTCGATCACCGCCTTAATGGACCTTTTCCTTGGACCAATATATTCACGTGGATATCAACATACGAGTGCCTGGTAAAGTGCTAGTAACCTCTTCCAGGGCTCCAACAAGACCCCCTGCGATACGCAAAGTATCTGGGTCAGAAGAAAACTACATGTGCCAACGAAGTCAAAGATTTTTTACTTTGTTCTACTACTGTATTACATGACATGTATGATTAAGAAACAGATATTTAGGCAGAGTGTGAGACTATAAAGTCTCAGAGGGGGGAGTAATGTCGAGAAAAATATTTTAATCAACCATATCTAGCGTGTGTTATAATCAAACTAATATTAATCAAAAGTAAACTAACCTACTTAACTTAATAATCGATATAGAACTTATAAGACACAATAGAGTAGTCTGACAAAACCTATTTAATCTATATGTTAATCAAACCTTTTTTTACATCAAGTACTAATACTAAGGTATTTATATGTGTGAGTAAGATAGAATCTGACTGAATGTTGTGAGTGTGTGGAATAGATAAAAGGACAGGAAAACAACCTTGAGAGAGTTAAGCATTTTTATTGGCATAACAGGGCGTGCGGGGTGGTGCAGGTGCAGGAGACATGAAGGAGTAGCTGGGCCCAGGGCGGGGAGAAGGCACAGAAGCTTGGGCAGGAGACGTGAAAGAGTAGCTTGGCCCGGGGACAGGTGAGGGCACAGGAGCACGTTGGTTTGACGAAGCGGGAGACGTGGGGGTATAATCAGTGGGAGACCAGGGTGAAGGAGAGGGAGAAAACTGTGGTGTCGTGTCAGGAAAGCAGGAGCATTCATAATGATGGTCGAGCTCAGACGTCTGTGTGCTCTGGTCACACGTAGAAGTGCAAGAATATACAATGTGAGGAGGCAGGAAGGCATTATCAGGGACACTTGGGCTGGAAAGATGTTCAAGAAAAAGAGTAAGCTCAGCGGCAAGTGAGGAGAGCTGAAACTGGCGATATTGTCGTCGAAGAATGCCCAACTGAGTCGTTCTGGGAGGCAGACGTGGTGTTCTGGGAGACAGACGTGGTGGAGCTGAACAAAAGAGACCAACAGAGATAAGATATTATTAGACAAGGTCAAATCACGGTAACGACTGGCATAAGCAAAAGATTCTAGATGGTGACGACGGGCATAAGCAGAAGATAACACTCATGCAAAGAAAAAAAAGGGATTCTACACACTTTGTAACAATCAGTTCAGAATGCACAATTAAAATATAACCTAGGCACTTACAACTATTAATTAATCAAGCATAGTATACAAACAATCTAATACAATGATATAACTCAATTACATAAAAAGTAGAATAGCAAACAGCATTATAAAAGAATAAAAGCATAACACTTACCCATTGCAGATGCAGGAAGACAAAAATAGGCCGCAAAAAGGTTGTTCACACTTGAGAGACTGAAGAACGTATGGTTGAATCCAGAGAACATAGGGGTTTTTATACTCACTCATATTTTTTTTAATATGAAAATCATGGGCCGGAAATAAGGGGAAATGGAAAAACACAGGAACTCCAAATATGGTGTTGTTGGAAGAATAAACGCCAAGGCCAAAGATAAGGGGAATTGACAATGGAAGGCAAAATTCGAGACATAAAGGGAATTATGGACAAAGAAGGCAAGACCGAGACATAAGGGGAAGTATTCAAGGTCAAGGAATTAGAAAAAAATAGAAAGACACGTGGGCTACAGGGTATAAATATGAGCGTGTAACAACAGTCAGTGTACTTCCTCACTTTGGCGTGCTCTATCATTTTTGATGTGCTGTTCATTGTGATGTGTGGTACCCCTCTTCTATTGAGCTCACTGGAACTTGTATGGAATAAAGAAGTTTTGCTTTTACTCATCCAGGACTGAGGATCCTTCATTGGCGGTTTGTGTCTATTATATTTGTGTCTTTTCTAGAATTGGCTGGGCATTATTGGGAATCCTCTGAGCAAAGAATCCACCCTCGATGTGTCGCCTCAGAGACGGGCTCTGAGTTCCGACACTGCATGATGATCTTATCAACAACATTCGCGACCTCGGCTTGCTGCGACCTCGGCCACAAAGACCAGGCCCCCAGACCTCGGTGTTACCCGATGCCGGTGGCCGGGAGAGGAGACGTCGAAAGCGCTGTTTGAGGAAGCGGAAGCGCGGCAAGCGGGCGTTCCGGAAGCCGCCATCCAGCTAGACGGGCTAACCGTGTTTCAAGCCGACAGAAACGCAGCTCTGTGCGGTAATACTCGCGGTGGTGGCGTGTGTGTTTATATCAACACGGAATGGTGTAAGAACTCTGTGCTTGTTTCATGCTACTGCTCATCGCTAGTGGAGTTTGTGACTGTTAGATGCAGACCTTTTTATTTACCACGGGAATTTACCACAGTTTACATCGTCGGAGTGTACATTCCACCCAGTACTAATGCTAAGGAGGCTCTGAGTGAACTCTACGGCGCTATTAGTGACCTGCAGAATGCTCACCCCGACGGATTGCTTATTATCGCCGGAGATTTCAACCATGCAAATCTCAAGACTGTCCTTCCTAAACTCCATCAGCATGTGGACTTTGCAACGAGAGGAGCGAACACGCTGAATCTTGTTTACACAAACATCCCCGGCGCGTATCGTGCGGCGCCCCGCTCCCATCTCGGATACTCAGACCACTGTCGGAACTCAGAACCCGTCTCTGAGCAGACACATCACGGGTGGATTCTTTGTTTCAGTTAATTCCCAATGTAGCACTCTTAACCTAATAAAATAAAATTAAATGGACCTCAAAAGCCAATGAAGAATCTTCAGTCTTGGATGAGAAAGAGCAAAAACTTCTTTATTCCAGACACATTCTGATGAGCCCATAGAAGGTGGTCACTTCATCACATCAAAATGATCAAGCGCACACACACTTTGCACACACTCATTCTTATACCCTGGTGTTACATGTCACCTTTACTTTTTTTTCTATTTTCTTCATCCTAGCAAAGTCCCCTTTCTGGGATTCCATATTTGGGTTTTCCTGTTCCCCCATTACCCTTATTTACGGTCTTTTCTCTATGTCACTTAAGAAAAGAATGTGTATACAACTTTCACTCCCTCTGGTACAGCCAGGCACCGCTTCCTCCTGCTCTCAGGTTTTCATGCGTGGACAACCATTTTGCGGCCTACTTTATCTTCCCTACATCTACTCTGTGTAAGTGGTTTGCTTTTAGAATGCTATTTGCTATTCCATTTTTATTAAATCAAGCTATATTATTTTACTTAAATTGTCTATTTGTATATGTTTAACTACATTATTCTACGTGGTTATGTTAGTGTCTAGGTCATACTTCATTTATATTATCTGAACTGACTGTTGCATAATGTATCTAGCTTCACAACTATAATGATTGTAAGCTTATTACTTTTGTTGTTACATGCACATATTAATTGTATGTTTTTAGTTATTGTGATCTCTGTTTGTTTCTTTTATTCAGCTCCAACTTACAGACATCCTGGGAGATCTCTTAGGAGCATTCTTCACTAACAGCATCGTAAATCTCACCTCTTCTCTGCACAATAAACATGCTTAAGCCTTGTATGTTGTTCTTTCTTGTCTATCCAACACACTCAAAACACCAGTCAGACTCTACTCTACTCTATTTATTAAAATCTGATCGCTATTGTGAATTATACTTGGAGTACATAGACTACATTAGACTGATTAAAACACATAAGCTAAAATAGGTTTTAATCAAGCTGCTTCTATTGTATCTAATAGGTTCTATACTAATTATTAGGTAATTTTATTGGATGGATATTAGTTGGATTAAAACACACTCTAGATAAGGTTAATTCAAACATTTTTCTCGACATCACTTCCCCGTCTGAGACTAATTAGTCTCACACTCCGCCTACTTCCGTGTTAACTCATTAACAAACATACATGTCACATAAAACACAAATAAAAATGTTTACATTGAGTTCTTTGGCACATGTAGTTTTCTTCTGACCCAGATACTTTACGTATCGCAGGGGGTCTCGTTGGAGCTCTGGAAGAGGTTACTAGCACTTTACCAGGCGCTCGTATGTTGACATCCATTAAAGAAAATGATAAATCCACATGCTGATCCAAAGACCGGAATCCAAATGCCTGTCAGGGCATACCGTCCACAATAATCAAAGTAAAATAATCATAATAGCAGTACATCAGTGACACATAGACCCAGTATTCGAAGAAAAATATGATTGCATCAAAATCAAACACAGATTAATCGCATCAGAATCGACAAAATCCAGAAGGTAAAAATTAATGAACAAAAATTTACTAAAATCTTTGAAAATGCAAAAAAACAAAAAACAAACATTGACCGAAATCGACATCACTCCCCTGTCACAACAGCATCGAATAAGCCTAATCACAACACGATGAACCAGGAGTGGGCGAAAAACCCTGACAGCAGCCAAATTTCAGGGAAAATTCCCACCCTGCCCGCCAGTGGCGCGACAGTGGCTTCACCACCAAGGTCATCCTCAGTCGTGACTGTACAGGTAGCTAAAACATAACACAATAGAAAACAAAACGAAAAATTACGCAGTCCAGTGCAAAGTGGTGGAACTATGGAATGGGAGACATGCGTTAGATCCGGTGCGGCAGGAGAGAGAACATAGCCACAGAAGGTGATGGTGTAGTACGTCACAAAGGTGCGGTGCATGACGAAGTCCGGGAACAGAAAACTGTGAGCGCCCGAGACTCCTAGTAACATCGCAAGCACCACACGGACCTCTGAATGCGTCCAAGGCGAAGCAATACCCCTCAGCACACGCGTCGACGTATGCACACGAACCTCGATGCAAACGCACACCTCGCAGGAGCCACCTACATCCACCAGCAGCCATGTTCCTGTACACAACATGAAATACTCACAACAACAACATGATTAATACAATATAATCATAAACGAAACATATAAAGGATATAGTGTTTCCGATCAAAGAGAGTGATATAGAGTAGAAAAATCAGTAGTCATGTCACTATATCAAAAATTAGTAACCGAGCACAAGTATATACATTCAGGAGGATACGTTCAGTAAAAACCTTCTTATTCATCCCCTTTTTTTTTTTTTTTTTTACTAGGGCTAAAGAAACCCTTCATCCACATCCACGTAGATAGATAGATAGATAGATAGATAGATAGATAGATAGATAGATAGATAGATAGATAGATAGATGATAGATAGATAGATAGATAGATAGATAGATAGATAGATAGATAGATAGATAGATAGATAGATAGATAGGTAGATAGATAGATAGATAGATAGATAGATAGATAGATAGATAGATAGATAGATAGATACAACTTTATTGTCATTGCATTGTACAGGTACACAGCAACGAATTGCAGTTTGGCACCTACCAGAAGTGCAAAATGTAGCAGTTGTGCAAAAAGTGCAGATAAATATCTAGCATATTTACAGTGCAGATAACTATCTGGCATATTTACAGCAGTGGTATATATATGAGGTATATACAGTGAATAAATATAAAGGCTATGAAGGTTACAGATCACAGGGTTATGGCAGTAAGGAGTAGCAAGCTGAATAAACAGTCTACTATATATAAAAAAATATATATATATATAAATATATACACATACATTATGTACACAGTTTGATGTGAAATGTTGGGCAGAATGTAGATACTCTGATCCAAAGCTGCAGAGCAGTCTTCTGTAGAAGACTCCTGTCCTGTCACTTCATACACTGGGAGCTGTACGTACTGTGCACAGTCTCTCTAATGAGAGTGCATTTTCATCAACGCTAGTGAAATAGCCTGTACCCAATTCAAATCTGTACTTGCACAAATTTCGCTATTTTCTCCTTCAACACACCATTGGCTCTCTACCATTCCCTGTGATTGTGGATGATAAACACAACCCATTCTCTGCCTGATACACAGGGCTTCTGTTATTGACTTAATCACATTGTTCAGAAAATGCGGTCCATTGTCAGAACTCAACTTATCAGGTATACCAAACCTTGGAAATACTTCTCTGACCAAGAACCTAGCTACAGTCTTTGCATCATTCTTAGCTGTAGCTATTGCCTCCACCCATCTGCTAAAACGATCTATCACCAACAAAATATATCTCTTTCCTTCCTTCCTGTCTGCCATGTCCACAAAATCCATCATCAAATGTTTAAATGGTCCCCTTGGTTCAGGTATGTGACTGATCGGTGCTGTAAAATGTTTTCTGACATTACGTGCTGCACATAGCTCACAGGACCTCAGGAATTTGTCCACCATACTGGCCAGGTATGGGGACCACCAATTCCTTCGGATTGTGTCTATGACCTCCCTACGATTACAGTGATCTACCCCATGCGCTTCATTAATGAGCATTGACAAAAGAGCTATAGGTACCACCCATACCCCATCAATGCTTCTCCATAACCCTGTGTTGGGATCTTGTACTACACCTTGTTTCTTCCACATCTCCTTCTCGTCCCCACTTGCTACATCCTGGTATTCCCCAAGATCTTCCTCTGTCACCTGTCCCCATTCTTCCTCCTGTTCCTTGCCCTGCATCATTACTTTTACACAGTCTCCACCTACCGCTGCTTTCTTGGCTGCCTCATCTGCTGCTGCATTACCTCTACTGACCATCTCACCATCAGTCTTGTGGGCTTTACATTTCACAATGGCTAATGCTTTTGGAAGCATCATTGCTTTGAGCAAATCTGAAATGCAGGACCATGCACAATGGATGATCCATCAGCTCTCTGGAAACCCCTCTGTTCCCAGATAGGTCCAAATGTGTGACACACCCCATATGCATAAGCTGAATCTGTGTAGATGGTACATGTTCTCCCTGCCCCTAACCTACATGCTGCTGTTAGGGCTTTTATTTCTGCCAATTGGGCAGAACAAGGCTGTGGCACACTTATGCTAGATAGTACTGGAAATAAGTCTTCTTCCTCATTGTACACGACCACAGCATATCCTGCTTTGTTACCATCATTCGTACGGTAGCATGAACCATCCACGAATAAGACATGCTGGGCATTTTGCAGTGGTTGATTATCTAGGTCATCCCTAGCTTTTAGAAATTTCTCTGCTACTGTAATGCACTCATGGGGAGTTCCCTCATCTGGTAGTACTACTCGGTCAGCTGGGTTGACTGTGAGACATCTCTCAATTGTTAATTCTGGTGCGGACAGAATTACATCATAACCTGTCCTACGAGCATTCGTTATCACAAACTTTTGACTTGTCAGTAAGGCGTGTAGCGCATTAGAAGTGTACAGGGTCACTGGATGACCCATTGTGATTGTCGATGCCTTTTGATAAGCAAATGCTGCAGCGGCCAAACCTCTGTAACATGGTGGCATGCCCTTCTCCACATTATCAAGAGCTGTACTGTAGTATGCAATTGGCTTCTTTCCCATACTTTGTTGCTGTTGTGCCAGTATGGCTGATGCAAAACCTCGCCTTTCCGATACATAAAGATGAAATGGTTTTGTATAATCAGGACAGGCTAAAGCTGGGGCGGATTTTAAATTGCTTTTTATTGTCTCAAAGGCTTCTTTACCCTCCTCTGTCCAGACCAGACGAGCGCTTGATTTTGTCTGGTCTGCTGCCTTCATCATGTCTCTAAGGTTGTGTTTTCAACGCAAAATCACAAATCCACGGTCTGCTAAAATCTGCTAAACCCAGGAATGACAGCATCTGTTGCACTGTTTGAGGCTGTGGTGTTTTTTAATCACCTCTACATGTGAGGGTGAGATTTTTCGTGTAGTGCCTTCGAGCACTCTACCTAAATATTCTACCTTTTGTTGGCAGAATTGTAATTTTTCCCTACTGACCTTGTGTCCATTGTGAGCTAGGGTTTCTAGGACTTTTAGCGAATCCTGCATACACTGTTCTTTAGTTTGACTACAAATCAGCAGGTCATCCACATATTGGAGCAAACTGCTCTGAATATCTAGTTAACAATGTGTGTGGATCAGGCACTACAGGATTTTCTGCTACCACAACACGGTTTACTGGCCTTAAATCATGGACCAATCTCCATTTGTCTGAGTTAGGTTTTCTGACCGGAAAAATGAGTGTGTTGCAAGGGCTTTTGGTTGTGATTAATACTCCTGCCTCAACTAGTCCCTCAATGGTCTTATCCCCTCTATAGCTTGTTGTGACAATGGGTATTGTTTCTGATAAGGTAATTGCACATTGGGTTTTAGTTGAATTTGCGCCAACCCTGATGACTTAACTAACCCTACATCTGTCTGATGTTTAGTCCATAGTTGTTCTGGAACCTGCTTCAGTACCTGTTCTACTTCCTGTTCAGTTTGTTCTGAATCTTCTATCCTTTGGGGCCACTGTCCTACCTGTTCGATTTGCGTTTTCACCTGCACCTGCCTGTTAATCAACACAGTGTGAACTATCACACAATCTTCAGCTGTTAACTTTATTTTGAGATATTTCCTATCTGTTGACACACTAATATTTTCTTCCACGGGTATCCACTCGGTTACCTGACTTGCTTCCCCGACCATTGGCCCTAGGTCTTTTGATTTAAAATTTTGCCCGATCATTAGGGAGACATGTGGAACAGAATTCTTGACTAAATACCACTGAGCGATTTGGTTTGGCAGCTGTACTGTTGCTGCTATCCCTTGGGGACCAATGATCACGTTTTCTGCTTTGTACCTGTAACTGTACCGGTTTCCTACTACATGTTCTCCCCACAAAGTCTCATATTCTTCATCTTGTCTCCCTTCATCATACTTTATGGTGCAATGAAATGGTTTTCTGGTTTCCATACAATCAGGACGCATGTTTGTGAACCATGTCTTCCAGTGGTCATACAACTTGTGAATTTCTGAAGATGTCTCCTTAAGTTCCAGCCAGTAGACTTTATCCAGTGTTTGTTGTTCTGTCTTTCTGTCCACCATCACATATTGTTGAGCTAGACACTCAGGAAGTTCGACCCACACTCCGGTAGGTCCACAGTAGATTTTTGCTCCTAGCTTGCATAACACATCTCTACCTAATAGATTTGCTGGAGTATCAGGAGAGTACAATAGCGGCGCTTGTATAGTGATTCCTTCTACTGTTATGTCTTGTGGCTCTGTAAATTGCAAAGTTTGAGTTTTACCCGAGAAGCCTACTGTCTTTACTGCCTTGCGTGAGAGGGGGAGCTTAGAGCCTTGTTTTCCAATACTTGTGAATGTAGCTCCTGTGTCAATCAAAAATGATGCTTGGAGCTGGTTACCCACATCCACCATTATGATTGGTTCTTGTGCAGGGTACAGCGAGATAGGGCACTGTACCAGCTCCACAGCGAGATAGGGCACTGTACCAGCTCCACCTCTGGCTTCTCTCTGCCATCATTGGTTGTCCCACAGACATTAGTTGTTGATTTTCTTGATCTTGTGCAGTTTGAACAACTGGGACCTGCTGTACAGTGGTTGGTACCACCATGACCGCTGCTTGATTAGCTGAATTTTTCTCTTCTTTTCGTTTTTCTTGATTTTCTTGTTTGCTGCGTGTTAGTTCTCCCAGCTGTGCTTTGTGAAGCAGTATCACTAACTCATCTGCAGCCTTTTTGGTTGCTCTCTCCTTTTTCTTATATAATTCCACAAAGTGTATAACATTTGCTTCAAAAGTTGCCCAGGGCGTCGTATTAAGCCCTACAACTGTTTCAAGCTGCTCTTGAACTTCACTTGGGAGTGCCTTTTTCAACATCATCTTAAACAATGTGATTCTAGCAGTCGTCTCATCCCATGCTGATCCCATCTCTTCTCTCCAGGCTTTCTGTAACTTTAGGATGAATTGAGCTACTCCCTCGTTTTCGTCCATTTTTAGCTTTTCCACCTTGCCTGGATCTGCTTGAGTTGGGTATGTTGATCGAAGAGCATCCCATATTACATTTCTTCTTAATCCAAATGACCAGAGATCATACTTCTGATTTTTTCCTATATGGCCCAGTTGTGCTTCTTCCATGATTTCTATCATCTTAGCTTTTCCCAAAGACTGTGTCAAGATTGCCTTGATGTCTCCCATGGCCAGCATCTGACCCATCGTTTGCTCTTCGAAGCATGTTATCCATTTTTGTGCTCCTTCACAAACGCTAAGCAGTCTGTTTATCAGTCCTGTAAGATCCATAAATGACCATGGTGTATACAGTTGTGTTCAAAATTATTCAACCCCCACTAAAATTGATTGTTTTGGTCGGTTTGACATTGATTATGATCATTCAGTCATCCTGCTTACAATTAAATCAAAGAGGCACATGTAGGTCAGACAAATATAACATAACATTTATAATGAAATAACCACAAATGTCTTTTCTGAGCTCACATCATTATCAGTTTTATTCAACCCCCAAGTGACATTCAATCTTAGTACTTAGTACAACATCCTTTTACAGTTATAACAGCTTTTAAACGTGAAGCATAGCTTGACACAAGTGTCTTGCAGCGATCTACGGGTATCTTCGCCCATTCATCATGGGCAAAAGCCTCCAGTTCAGTCACATTCTTAGGCTTGCACACTGCAACTGCTTTCTTTAAGTCCCACCAGAGGTTCTCAATCGGATTTAAGTCTGGTGACTGCGATGGCCACTTCAAAATGTTCCAGCCTTTAATCTGCAACCATGCTCTAGTGGACTTGGAGGTATGCTTGGGATCATTGTCCTGTTGAAAGGTCCAACGTCTTCCAAGCCTCAGGTTTGTGACGGACTGCATCACATTGTCATCCAATATCTCCTGGTACTGAAGAGAATTCATGGTACCTTGCACACGCTGAAGCTTCCCAGTACCTGCAGAAGCAAAACAGCCCCAAAGCATGATTGACCCCCCGCCATGCTTCACAGTAGGCAAGGTGTTCTTTTCTTCATAGGCCTTGTTCTTCCTCCTCCAAACATAGCGTTGATCCATGGGCCCAAACAGTTCTCATTTTGTTTCATCAGTCCACAGAACACTATCCCAAAACTTCTGTGGTTTGTCCACATGACTTTTGGCATACTGCAGTCGACTGTTCTTATTCTTTGGGGACAGCAAGGGGGTGCGCCTGGGAGTTCTGGCATGGAGGCCTTCATTACGCAGGGGGCGCCGTATTGTCTGAGCAGAAACTTCAGTACCCACATCTGACAAATCTTTTCTCAGTTCCTCAGCAGTCACACGGGGACTTTTCTCCACTCTACGCTTCAGGTAGCGCACAGCAGTCGAAGTCAGCATCTTCTTTCTGCCACGACCAGGTAGCGTTTCAACAGTGCCCTTTGCCTTGAATTTGCGAATGATGCTTCCTATGGTGTCTCTTGGTATGTTTAACATCTTTGCAATCTTCTTATAGCCATTGCCCTTCCTGTGAAGAGTAATCACCTGTTCTCTTGTCTTCCTGGACCATTCTCTTCACCTCACCATGTTTGTAACCACACCAGTAAATGTCTAGAAGGAGCTGAGTATCACAGTCATTTTAAAGCTGCCTAATTGGTGCTTATTAGGCTTTATTGCTGCTCCCTGATATCCACAGGTGTTTTCAATACCTGATTGAAAACACTTCATTGAACCTCTGTTCTTCAGAGTGGTAGTCTTTAAGGGGTTGAATAATTATGTCAATGAAGAATTCACAAAAGAAACATTTACTACTGTATTACAAAACTAATTGATGTCATTTTAGTTGCATATGGTTCTTTAAGAAGTCCTTGTAGGATTTCATTCTGAATACAATTACAAATGTACACTAAATTCCCTAAAACCATTTACAGCATTGGGGGTTGAATAATTTTGAACACAACTGTATATTGGTTCTGCTCCTTTCATTACCACTGGCATTTGCAAATGGTTTTGATGCCTGTTTCTTGTTACCTCTTCCTCTACTTCTTCTTCTTCATCCTCTTGATCTTTTCTTTCTGTTTGTGACCTTGTCACCATGCGTTCTACTGGGATGTCCTTTATTGCCTCTTCTGTTACTTTCCGGTTTTTCTTTTTACCATCTCTTACGCTGGTTTTCGGCTGTCCCATTAACAATTGGATTTCCAAGTCATCAAGATGTCGTTGACACTGATCTGCTCTTTCCATGCTTCTTTGAGCTGCCTTCTTCATCTCTGCCTTCAGTTGGGCATTTTCTAGTTGATACAGTTTCATCTTTAATTGATGATTTTCGTCAGCTAAATTTTTTATGATTTCTTCTGCATAATCTACTTTTCTTTAAATAATATTTAGAGTTTCCTCTATTCTCTCTATCTTCTCTTGGGTGTTTGCCAGTTCTTGTCTGTTTGTTGCATTTTCTTCTTCATGCAGTGTCACTTCTTCTTGCAGTGTTTTCACTTCTGTTTGTAGTTGGTCATTTTTCCGTGGCATTTTGGGTGTCATTTTCAATATTCCATGAACATGCACTTCCTCCCCTCCTCCTGGGTTCAGGACAACAAACTCTTCTCCATCTCTGCTCCCGTCTCCCGAATTTGAACCATCCTTATTTTCACTTCTGTCTGTGATTTCTAAGAGAGATGTAGCTCTGCTTAGTCTTTTTTGTTCTTTTGGGGTGCTTTTATACCTTACATGAATTTGTGGCTGTTTTTTTCAGGCGATGGTTTTGATTCTGGTCATGTGCTGGTGGTTCTAGTGTTTGTCGCTCCTTTTCCCATTCTCCTGGTGGGATGTCTAGATCATACCCCTGTCCATAGTCATATCCCCAATCACTTCTGCCTTCTCTAACATCTTCCACCTCCTCATCAGAATTCTCAAAGAGCACTCTGTTTGTTTGTCTTGTTCTTTCCTTTTTTCTCATGTTGTCTGAGGCTGGGAGTTCTAGCCTTCCTTTAATCCATCCTTCTGTTATGTCTAGTTGTATGTCATGATCCTTTATTATAGATGCCAACTATCTTAGGTTTCTTCATTTCAGAATATGGCGGTGGTCTTTTCTGTTCCTCAAACTCCTCAAATGGTGGGGCTAAAGCCTTTTCTGACCCTTTTTCTTCTTTACCTTCTTTTCCCATCTCCTCTGTTTTCCCATGTGATCTCAGAATTAGCACATCCACAGGTGTGATCGTGGATTTTTCTCCACTCATGATGCACCCTTGTCTCCCTCTGCTCGCTTCTCTATGGTGCACTGGATGTCTATTTTCGTCTAACCACTTCAGGTGGGCGTTTACCCGTCCCACTTTTACACAAGGTCGTGTTGGATTCTTTCGACTCTATTCCCCTAATAAGTTAATTTTGTCGATTAGAATTGAGGTTGCTACACCTCTTTCCCATGACAACTCTCTATGTTCCACTACAACCATTGCTGTCAGTCTTGAGCAATAATTTGACTATTCAGGTACTTCTACATTTAATTGTACCTCTGCTTCTTTGTCTTCAGTTTTTGGCTCTATTATGAAATCAAACAAGTATATCACTGATTTTTTATAAGGTTTAGGGGCTTTCACTAGGGTGTGCAATATTGGACTTAGCAGTCGAGGGTTCGAGACGCTTTTTATTTTCTTATAGCAGTCTTCTTCTAGAAATACTTGCTGTAACACATCAATGCCATGGAAATATGTAAAGGCCCACAATTCTTGTATTTATTTCTCTGTTTCCCCCTTTCTATACTGTTTCTATCTTTATATGTTCTCTTATCCCAAAAATGTGTTCTAAACATACACTATTTGTTCTGCAGCCCCTATTCTTCTCCACTACTCAATCACGCCGTGTGTGTGAGTTAGCGGGTGATGTCACTATGTGTGTATGTGTGTGTGTGTGTGTGTGTGTGTGTGTGTGTGTGTGTGTGTGTGTGTGTGGTATGCTCCGTGCGCCTGTGCGCCCCCGTCGTACACTCCGTGTGTATGTGCGCGTGCCCGCGCCCCCTCCTTTTGCGCTCCGTGTGTTCGTGCACGCGTGTTCGTGTGTGTACCGTGCTACTTATCAATAATACAGATATGCCAATAATACAAGTATAATCACAATCTCTTCGTCTTCCCAATCAGCACAAACAAAAAACAAACAACAGCACAAACACATATAACTTTACATGAAAAAGCATCAGCACAAGCAAACAACAAGCAACAACAAAAGCACAACCATACATATAACTTCACAGAAAAAACATCAGCACAGGCAAACAACAAGCAACAACAAAAGCACAAGCATATATATCACTTCACAGAAAAAGCATCACATAGAGTCACAATTTCCACTTCACCCTCACAAACAATTTAACAACAAAAACACAACTGCAGTGAACAATTATCTCTTTACCGTACATGTACACATGGTCATCACTTCATCTCAATATCCTCGGGTCCCACCCCGTACTATTTACGGTGACTCTCCGAGCCTTACACATATACTAACACCTCACGACCTTTCAATGTACCCTTCCCACTCCAGGTCACGAATCTGGATCCCTCAGTAAAGACTTGGTATCTTCACACTTTTAGACCATATGAGAAGTATTACCTTCCCACACCGGGACACGAACTCGGATCACCACAGCTTTACCCTCAGGTTTTAACGCTTTGGTCTGCCTAGTTTGCCACCTATTTAGACCATATGGGAAGTCTATCAGGACTAAGGTACAAATAATCAGTCGTAGTTCTACTTGGGTCCCACCCTGCTCCTATATACGCAGTGACTCTCCAACACACAACTTTAATTCACATTTGCTTGTTCTCATCCAACACAATTTTATTTTTATTTATTTATTTATTTTCCACCCAATAGTTCTTCACCCGAGGTCAGCAGCCTATACCCTCCCCGGGGCCGACCCTCCCGTGGGCATACAGTTACTAATCACAGACTTTGAGTATAACAGGTGTCTGCTTACCTTTTTTCTGAATTTAGTTGCCAGTGTCTGCAGCCCACAGGATGCTCGGTCCCCTGTTCAGGTTTTCAGCCTCTAATCTGACCTTTCGGGTCCCTTCTGCGTGGTCGCCATTAAAATATGTCGGAACTCAGAACCCGTCTCTGAGCAGACACATCACGGGTGGATTCTTTGTTTCAGTTAATTCCCAATGTAGCACTCTTAACCTAATAAAATAAAATGAAATGGACCTCAAAAGCCAATGAAGAATCTTCAGTCTTGGATGAGAAAGAGCAAAAACTTCTTTATTCCAGACACGTTCTGATGAGCCCATAGAAGGTGGTCACTTCATCACATCAAAATGATCAAGCGCACACACACTTTGCACACACTCATTCTTATACCCTGGTGTTACATGACACCTTTACTTTTTTTTCTATTTTCTTTTTTTTTTTTTCTAGATTCCATATTTGGGTTTTCCTGTTCCCCCATTACCCTTATTTACGGTCTTTTCTCTATGTCACTTAAGAAAAGAATGTGTATACAACTTTCACCCCCTCTGGTACAGCCAGGCACCGCTTCCTCCTGCTCTCAGGTTTTCATGCGTGGACAACCATTTTGCGGCCTACTTTATCTTCCCTACATCTACTCTGTGTAAGTGCTTTGCTTTTAGAATGCTATTTGCTATTCCATTTTTATTAAATCAAGCTATATTATTTTACTTAAATTGTCTATTTGTATATGTTTAACTACATTATTCTACGTGGTTATGTTAGTGTCTAGGTCATACTTCATTTATATTATCTGAACTGACTGTTGCATAATGTATCTAGCTTCACAACTATAATGATTGTAAGCTTATTACTTTTGTTGTTACATGCACATATTAATTGTATGTTTTTAGTTATTGTGATCTCTGTTTGTTTCTTTTATTCAGCTCCAACTTACAGACATCCTGGGACATCTCTTAGGAGCATTCTTCACTAACAGCATCGTAAATCTCACCTCTTCTCTGCACAATAAACATGCTTAAGCCTTGTATGTTGTTCTTTCTTGTCTATCCAACACACTCATAACACCAGTCAGACTCTACTCTACTCTATTTATTAAAATCTGATCGCTATTGTGAATTATACTTGGAGTACATAGACTACATTAGACTGATTAAAACACATAAGCTAAAATAGGTTTTAATCAAGCTGCTTCTATTGTATCTAATAGGTTCTATACTAATTATTAGGTAATTTTATTGGATGGATATTAGTTGGATTAAAACACACTCTAGATAAGGTTCATTCAAACATTTTTCTCGACACCACTGCTCTGTTATGTTGATTCCAGCATACAGACCGCTCGTCAGACGCTCTAAACCGGTTCTGAAACAGGTGAAAACCTGGCCAGAAGGAGCCACTTCTGCTCTTCAGGACTGTTTTGAGTGCACTGACTGGGACATGTTTAGAGAGGTGCAACCTACGGCGATTCCATCAACTTGGAGGAGTACACATCATCAGTGACCAGCTACATCAGCAAGTGCGTTGATGATGTGACCATCTCCAAGACCATCACTACACGCTCCAACCAGAAACCGTGGATGACTGCAAATGTGCGTGCGCTGCTGAAACAAAGAGACTCTGCCTTCAGATCAGGGGACAAGGCGGCCTTAAAAACAGCAAGGGCCAAACTGTCTCGTGCCATCAGAGAGGCGAAGCGCGCGCACGCGAAGAAAATCCACAACCACTTCCAGGACAGTGGAGACACCCGGCGCATGTGGCAGGGCATCCAGGCGATCACGAATTACAAGACCACATCACCTGCTTGTGACCGTGACCCCTCCCTCCCAGATGTGCTGACCGACTTCTACGGCCGGTTCGAGGTGCAGAACAACGTGGTGGCGAGGAAGACCATCCCTCCTCCCACTGACCAGGTGCTCTGTCTAACCACAGCTGAAGTGAGGAAAACTCTATGCAGAGTTGACCCACGGAAGTCTGCTGGACTAAGACAACATTCCTGGCAGAGTGCTCAGGGAATGTGCAGAACAGCTAGCAGATGTCCTCACTGACATCTTCAACATCTCCCTGAGCAGCAACGTTGTTCCCACGTGCCTCAAGACAACGACCATTGTTCCCGTGCCGAAGAAGTCTTCTGTCTCCTGCCTCAATGACTATCGTCCCGTCGCGCTCACACCCATTGTGATAAAGTGCTTCGAGAGGCTCGTCATGAGGCACATTAAGACACAGCTTCCACCTCCTGGACCCCATGCAGTTTGCGTATCGTCCAAACCGTTCCACGGACGATGCTATCTCCACAACCCTCCATCTGGCCCTCGCCCTCACCGAATGCTGTTCATTGACTTCAGCTGAGCATTCAACACAATCATTCCTCAGCACCTGATTGAGAAGTTGAACCTTCTGGGCCTGAACACCTCCCTCTGTAACTGGATCCTGGACTTCCTGACTGAGAGACCTCAGTCAGTCAGGATCGGGAACAGCATCTCCAGCACCACCACACTGAGCACTGGGGCCCCCAGGCTGTGTGCTCAGCCCACTGCTGTTCACTCTGCTGACTCACGACTGTGTAGCAATGCACAGCTCGAACCACATCATCAAGTTCGCTGATGACACGACCGTGGTGGGTCTAATCAGCAAGAACGACGAGTCAGCATATAGAGAAGAGGTGCAATGGCTAACTGCCTGGTGTGGAGCAAACAACCTGTCTCTGAACGTGGACAAAACGAAAGAGATGGTTGTGGACTTCAGGAGAGCACAGAGCGACCAATCTCCACTGATTATTGATGGATCCTCAGTGGAGATCGTCAAGAGCACCAAATTCCTTGGTGTTCATCTGGCAGACAACCTCACCTGGTCACTTAACACCAGCTCCATCACCAAGAAAGCCCAGCAGCGTCTCTACTTTCTGAGAAGGCTGAGGAAAACCCACCTCCTCCCCCATCCTGTCCATGTTCTACAGAGGGACCATTGAGAGCATCCTGAGCAGCTGCATCACTGCCTGGTTTGGGAACTGCACCGTCTGGGACCGCAAGTCCCTACAGAGGATAGTGAGGACAGCTGAGAAGATCATTGGAATCTCTCTCCCCTCTATCATGGACATTTACACTACACGCTGCATCTGCAAAGCACACAGGATTGTGGACGATCACACACACCCCTCACACACACTTTTTACACTCCTACCATCAGGAAAACGGTTCCGAAGCATTCGGGCCGCCACAACAAGACTATGCAACAGTTTCTTTCCACAAGCCATCAGGCTACTTAATACACAGAAATGAAATGGAACTCTCACACACACACATGCACTCAAATGTGTGTAACGAACTGTAAAATTTTTCCTGGACTTAACACTTAACACACACTCATCACTTATCTCAATCCATTCCACCACCATTCATTTATTTATTATTTATTATTCTCAACTGTACCATACCCTCAACTGCTGTTTTTTGCACATTTATCATTATCATTGTATTATACTGTTTACATGCTGTTTTTTGCACCTTCGACTGCTGCTGTATTTTTGCACTACATTGTTCTGTTTATACTCACTTCTGGGATATATAGTTTTAGTTTATATAGTAGGATATAGAATAGTTTTTAGTTTGTATAGTTTTTACAGTCTTCTTATACAGTACTGTATAATCAAGTATACAGTAGGTTTACTGGTCGGCGCTATATAGGGTTTTGTGTCTTGTCTTGTGTCGTCTGTCTGCACTGTCTGTCTGCACTATTTGCACCAGGTTGCACTCGACGCACTTTATGTAACTTGTGTTGTAGCTCTATGTTGTTTTGTTTGTTGTTGTTTAGTGTAGCACCAGGGTTCTGGAGAAACGTTGTCTCGTTTTTACTGTGTACTGTGTACCACTGTGTATAGTAGAAATGACAATAAAAGCCTCTTGACTTGACTTGACGCTGTTCCTCGCCTCGCTGGTGATTAGAATCATCTACCTGGTGCAGTATTTCGGTGTTTTCCTGAGCCGGAGCGGGACACAGGCCGGAGTGGAGGAGTGTGAGGATGCGGAGCGGCTGCTGAGCTGGACGCTGGAGCTGAAGAGCTGGAGGACGGAGTGGAGGAGAGCCTGGATCCGAGCCCTGAACTTCCACCACCACAGTACACAGGTCAAGATTCTAGATTTTATTAGTCACAAACACAATTACATACAGAATACAACATACACTGAAGTGTGTGTGTGTGTGTGTGTGTGTGTGTGTCATACATTCACAAGTGTTTATACTACTTGTATTACATAATCCAGATATAATTTTAGTTAAATTGGAACTTTAAATCCACTTTTAATTCTACACAGTCCTAAAACATCAGTGGTGTTTAATATGGTGTTTGGGACACAGCTGGGTCCTCACAGGACTGCACACACACACACACACACACTAAATATCATGATGGTGTTTGATTTTAGTCTTTTTTTTATCCAGGGGTGTGAACACTTTCACACTCGACTGTATGATTCAGCATTTCGAGTTTTTTCTGTGGTGTAATGAATAAATAAACACATGTTCTGAGAGAAAGACTTCCGGCTCGTGTACTGTCATGTCAGAGTTAAAAAAAATAATAATAATGATGTCCTAGGGCTTAGTAGATTAGATTCTATATTGTGTGTGTGTGTGTGTGTGTATGTTCCGGCTCATGTACAGTCATGTCAGAGTTAAAAAAAACAGGTTATAGCACAGTGTGTATGTATGTAGTTAGTTATTAACTGTGTGTGTGTTTAGGGGCGATCCAGCTGCTGTTTGACGAGGATGGTGTTCAGTCGTCAGATCTCAGCATCCACCACGTCTTCAGCTTTACCCGAACACCTGGACGGAAGGTGCGCAGTGTGTTTGGAGGTTTCATCACAACACATCGCATCAGTGTTGATCATTCCTTTAGAAGCTCAGTAGTACTGTATGTTCTACACACACTTGAATGCTTCGAGGTTGAAACCTTCAGCAATGAAGCGGTGAAGATTAAAGATGTAAGATAAGGGGGGGATTATGCCTCCAGCCATTACATAGCCCCACCCCCTCCCCCACCCACATTAATGAAGCTCCTCCCCAGGATCTTCAGCGGTGTGTCGAGCGTAATCCTGCAGGCCAGTGGAAACATCTCACCACCACACCGTGTCCATGTGAGAGAGTTAAACGGAAACTGGAGAAACAGTGATTAAACCGCTCTCTGTGTTCACACTAACGAGCGCCCGTGTCACTTCCTGTGCACGTCCTCGACCCCGAACCGCGTATCTGCCCGCTAGCATTCAGTTTTACGATGTGATGCCATAATACGATAAATCCAAATGTTTTGGTTCCAGCAAATTCATTTTCCCTTCATACCCAGCAGCACATTTTTGTTGGTTCTGTGGTAATAATAACTTCTTCACACCACACCTCTATACTGAGACTTTTCCTGACAGCATGTTACTCAAGTGTATTATTCCTTATAAACTTAACTTACACCAACTTTTAGGCTATTTCTAATTCCAAACTGGTGTGTGGGTGTGTGTTACCCTATGGTACAGCAGGTGGTACAGTGATCCCACAAGTTTGTTTGGCTGCAAGTCGTTATTGAAACTCACAGCCATCAGCTGCAGAAGGTGTGAATGGAACAGTCGACTACAACACACACACACACACACACACACACACACACACACACGTCAATAATGTCAGTGCCAACACATGCCATTTCTACTGTAACAATACCCTGTTGAACAAAACAAGATGATTTTATCTTTCTCCAATTTGAGTAAAAGTAGAATCGAGGTCTTTATTCTGACTGTGGCAGGACTGAAAGAGTTAAACCCAGGACTCCGAGCGTTCTTGTTGCTTCAGCTCTCAGCTGGTGTTTTATGGAGCAGCGTTTCAGTGGAAATTTTGAACAATCTTCAGTTTTGGCAGGAAAAGAAGTCAGTGAGTCATTACCCATAATGCAGTAGGATGCAGCAGGGGCAGTACGAGGTGTGTGGTGGTGTGTTTTTGAGTGTTTACCAGCAGAAGTTGAGCTCGGTGATGAGCAGGTTGTGGTAGTAATGTTGCTGAGCGTCTGCGTGGGGGATGTTCACCTGTAGCTCCTTTACTGTTATTCGAATACCTCTCCAACTGTAGCTGAGGACGAGAGCGAGGACAGAGTTTAAGGTGTGAACTCTGAACTTTCACCCTGAACACTTTTAGAAACACCTCAGACTAATGCACGAGTTCTATTAATCATTTATCACGCTACCGCATTAGTCATTTACTCCCCCTGTAAATGGTGAATGAACAGGACAGTAGTCGTACTTGGTCATTTTCGTGAAGGTTCCACATGTGAAAGAGTGCAGAGTTTCATCTTCAGCCTGTGATAACTCTGATTCTGATATTAAAGGTACAGACGCCAGAGCTCCCGCAGACTTTCCCAACTTCTCCACACATAACTGTGGAAATACAACGACCAGCTCAAGAGAAGGAGAAATGTGTGTGTAGTGGTTCAGAAACCTCGCCGTTACTGTTGACACTCACTTTTTCATAGCCGAAGCACAGGATGGTATCAGACACGGACATCTTTGAGATTAGCTTCTTGTTAAAACCCACGTCAGAGACCCTAAAAACCCACCACAGAAGCACTCGTATTGTACATAGACTCAAAAAAATTATTTGTTGGCCTTACTTAACTTTTTTATGTCAACAGGCTCCACGTAACTCAGTGAGGATGCATTTAAGTAACAACATTTATTTCAGTAAACTTTATTTAATTACATAAAGTTAATGTAATGTTGTTTAGTTAAATCAACGTAATATATTAAAACTAAATCAAGAATGTTAAGTTCATTTCTTTTTACTTATTACAAAAAATACTAAAACTATAAGCATTTACAAAATAATACAAAACAAATAATAATACAAAAGTCTTATTTTCTATTATTTCCCTTCTGAAACTGAAAAAAAAAAGCTAACAATGCATCAGTTATACAATGCAAAACCAACATTAAAAGGAATGAACATGGTCGGTACACTGTAATAAAATAAAAAGTTGAGTTAACTTAAAAAATTTATTAAATTTGCTGCAAAGCAATTTTGAGTTACTCAACTTCCGTGGTTAAAGTTACGCCAAATCATTGTAGAAAGTGGATTGAAACTGCTAGATTAAAATAAATTAAAAGAATGTTCTTCTTTTAATTTACAGCTTTAAATCTTTCAATTCAATTTCAATTCATTTTAATTTGTATTGCGCTTTTAACAATGAACATTGTCTCAAAGCAGCTTTACACAGATAATGTGGTGATTAAAAGTGAAGATGTTCTTTATAAGTAAGTTTGTCTCTGATGAAGTAGCCGGTGGCGACTGTGGTGAAGGAAAAACTCTTTGAGACGGCATAAGGAAGAAAGCTTGAGAGGAAACAGACTCAAGAGGGAACCCATCCTCATCTGGGTTGCACCGAATGTCCATTTATAGCAGATATACGATGTTGCGGGGTTCAGTGATGATGATCAGAAGTGAAATGTAGTCCTGAGTCAGTGTAGCAGACTGTTGACATTAACTACAGTCCAATCCATCCTCAAAGCTCCTGTTCTTACTCCGGAATTTCATGGAACCACCCAAGGCGTTGATGAGAAACCGTCCCAAGCTGCACAGAGTTTCCTCCAGTCGAAGAGAACACTATCCAGAGGCAGGCCTGGACGAAGTGGGAAGATCCACGGAGGGGAGAGGGGCAGGAACAGTGGTCACTGGAACCTCAGGAGCATGTTTAACTCGACAGAGAGAGAGAGAGAGAGAGAGAGAGAGAGAGAGAGAGAGCGGGTGACAAGAAGAGATGGATATGGATTATTAATTGTCTTTATTGTTGTATGAAAGTTAATGTCACTGTGCAGTTTGGACTCCGGCAAGACTCGCTATGGCAGCATAACTAAAAGGGAGAACCAGAAGGTAACACAGACATGAGGGATCTCTGGGATAAGAGACGACCCACCACACCACCGTCAACAAACCTGAGTGAACATGTGAAAGTAAGGGGGTGTGAGGTTGTTCAATAACTGTGGGGCTTTAGAAGAGAAAGATCTGCCCCCTGCTGTAGTCTTCATTATTTGAGGAACCAACAGATAGCCTGCACCTTTTGATCTAAGTAGGTGTGGAGGATCATACTGGTGCGAGACCGTTAAGTGCTTTATACGTCAGTAGTAGTATTTTATAATCAATGAGAGATTTGATTGGGAGCAGTGTAGTCTGATTAAAACATGGGTGATGTGCTCATATTTCCTAGATCCAGTGAGGACTCTTGCTGCTGCATTCTGAACTAACTGAAGCTTATTTATGCACTTACTCAAACTCCCAGACAGTAAAGCGTTACAGTAGTCTAATCTAGAAGTAACAAAAGCATGAACTAGATTTTCTGCATCCTGTAACGACATCATATTTCTAATTTTAGCAATATTTCTAAGGTAAAAGAAGGCGATCCTGGTGATATTATTCACGTGAGCCTCAAAGGAAAGACTCGGGTCAATAATCACAAAAAGGTCTTTGGAATCCGTACACGCTGAAACAGAAACACCATCCAGAGATGCTACAGAATTGGAAAGTTTGCTTCTAGCTGCATGTGGTCCCAGTAAAAGTACTTCCACCTTATCTGAGTTGAGCAGAAGAAAGTTATCGAGCATCCACTGTCTAATGTCCTTTACACACTCCTCAACATTGTTAAGCTGATCTCTCTCATCTGGTTTTGCTGAAATATACAGCTGTGTATCATCAGCATAGCAATGGAAGCGAATACCATGTTTATGTATAATTTTATCCAGAGGCAGCATATATAAAGAGAAAAGCAGTGGGCCTAAGACAGATCCTTGAAGGACACCAAACTTTACCTCAGAGAGTGTGGAGAACTCACCATTTACTTCAACAAACTGATATTGATCAGTCAAATGAGACCAGAGCCAAGAGAGAGCTGTTCCCTTTATTTTAACAACGTTCTCAAGTCTAGCAAGCGGTTTAGTGTGCTCAATGGTGTCAAAAGCTGCACTAAGGTCGAGCAAAACAAGTAAACTTCTTCCACAAATTCCTGTATGGCATTCACATTTAAAAATCAAACACAAATTGAAAACCCAATATTTTACAATTTACCAAGTGACACATTTCCTGTCAACATGAACTGAAGTGGATTCAGATAGTTTTAACTCTAGTCATCAAAATAAAATAAATAATTCAAAATAAAATATATATAAAATTGCAATAAAATAAAAGGCAAAAAAGTCAATCTTGTAATGCCTTTAAAGTGCTGGAGTAAAAAAAATGTTCTCAAAGTGCCAGAATAATCTTAAAATGCTCCAGCAATAAACAAGCAGAGTTTCAACACATTCATTAGAGTAATAAAGTATTAACTGTTATAAACAAAACTTGAAAGTCATAGAATCTTACATTAAAACTCAACTGACTTTGGCATATGTTGTACTGTTACACAGCGACTAAACAAACAGGAACAAACTTGCACTCTTGATCAGCCATTTAAACTGCAGCTACTTTAACTTTACCAATTTGTTTTTGAATCATTGGACTCTTGAAGAGCACTGGGGGTCAAGGCCAATAAACACTTTCTGAATAGTTTCAATGGTGTATTTTCTTCAGGATAGCTAATGATTTTGATGGCATAAATCAAGTCAAATAGGAGAGAAACAGCTGTAGGGACGTCCTGCACATTATCCAGCACAACTTGCTCCTCTATAACTACAGTCCAACACCTTACATTTGGGTTTGAATGGATGGTGGCAACATCATGTTCAACGACAGTTAAGACCCCTTCTTCATCCCTGTTGTGTGATTGTCTTCTGGGTCTGTGTCCTGCAGTAAAAATCAGCATAACCACAGAATTAAAACCCATTTTTAATTGATTGAGTTCTGCTGGACCACAAAGAGATTTTTATATTGTTTAAGATAGGTCACCCAAAATCACACATGCCACAATTTTCCACTGTGTTTGTTTGGATATACACCATGTTGCAGGGGTGGCAAAAGTACACACATCCATTACTGAAGTAGAAGTACAAATACTCATGTTTTAAAATACTCGGGTAAAAGTTGAAGTACTGATTATACTTTTTTACTCAAGTGAAAGTAAAGAAGTCTTGGCTCAGACATGTACTTAAGTAAAAAGTAGTTATTACTTCTACCTGTTTTAGCTGTTAACTGGACCTCACATCCTATTAATATTTGACAGACAGACAGACAGACAGACAGACAGACAGACAGACAGACAGACAGACAGATAGATAGATAGATAGATAGATAGATAGATAGATAGATAGATAGATAGATAGATAGATAGAACATTGTCATTGCATTGTACAGGTACACAGCAACAAAATGCAGTTTGGCATCTACCAGAAGTGCAAAAAGTAGCAATAGTGCAGATAAATATGTAGCATATGTACAGCATGTGATATATATATGTGAGCATATGTACAGTGATTAAATATAAAGGCTGTAACAGTGCAGAGACGTGTGGACATCATTAAGAGCCTTCGCTATGAGAGAGAGAGAGAGAGAGAGAGAGAGAGAGAGAGAGAGAGAGAAAATATAAAATATTCTTAATAATAACTTTCCTCCTCACTGTGAGGTACACAGAAAATCTTTGTCTGGATTAAACTGAAGAGGAACCTATTTTTATATTTTATTCTGTGTGCTTTGTGATTCTTTCCTGATCAGAAAAGGCACCACAGTGAAAGTTATAGAAGCCACAGTGCAACATTTTGAGTATTCTCCTGCGCCAGCCAGTATTTAAAGTATTTAAATCACTGACTCTCAGTATTTCCCATAATCTTTCAGCGGCTCTTTGTGGTTGTTCTCTTTACTCTGTCAGTGTTTTTTATTTTTTATTATTCTTTTTTCCTGATCCAAATCCGGTCTCTGGTCACTGTTCTGCTCTTTCGGATTTGCTGAATTGTTTCGGACCACTGTCCATAATTTTCTGGACAGTCACCTTTATTTTCTCTTTAAATACTTTCTTATTTCAAGACTGTTTGATTATGACTAGCCATTATGACTAGCTTGTTACTATAATGTAACAATTATATTATATATATATATATATATATATATATATATATATATATATATATATATATATATATATATATATATATAACAATTCTTTTTTCTATTGCCAAGGTATTAAATTAAACATACCGAAAACAAGAGTAAAAGTACATAAAAAAAACAGGCCAAATTTGGGGGGAGAAAATGTTTAAAATGTTAAATGTTACACAGTGTCCAGTAGATGGCAGCAATGTTCTACTAAACAATAGCCCCTACGTCATCACCACGCATTACACTGAGAAACAGGGCTGCTGCCCAAATGGGTTTCTTAAGCAGAAATTGACCATAAATCCCCAAATTCTACACAGCTACAGCGTAAAATATTATTAAAAAGTGTTATTAGGAAAAATGACACGATTGTTACAAAATCTCGAATCTCTGGAACTCGAGACTGATTTGTGATCATCAGCATTTATTATATCATATTTAATGTGTCCTTGTCCCGATTTCTTTTTCTTTTCATTTCTTTTCTTTTGTCTTCTTCCCATGGCACCAGATGACTTCGGTCCTCTTGACATAGTGATGATTTATTAGTGAACATCAAACACAATAGAGGAACTGATGAAGAATTGCTTCATGATTCGCTTCGCCCTGCTGTTACATGATTTGCTAATTGGATAAGTCCGTTAAAAAACCTTCAGAAGGATAAGAACATGCTTTATGCAAGATAATGATGATGTTCTGCAGCCTAGATGTAGATTATGAATTCACTCCTAGCGGTTCATCAGTCACTGCGCATGCGCGGGTATTTGCTCGGGAGCGCGCGTCCGTGGCGCGTCACGGGAACGCGCTCTCTGTGAACTCACAGTGGGAACCCCAAGAACGCGCATGCGTATTGAGGAAAAAGGGCCCCGATCGAGTGCCGAGTCCTCGGTGTGGCCCCGCACAGCGCACGGAGCAGGTCGGTGAGGAAGTTGATTGTGTTTTAGAATAAGTGATCTGATTCTGATGGAACGAGTGACTGAGCCGGAGCATCTGGAGCATCTGTTCTGTGAGACTGTCCAAAAAAGTCAGATAAACCAGGTGAGAGTCTGTATTAAATACACTTTAGTGTTTATTTCTATCAGTTATTATACCAGTTATCTCTCAAAAGTAAATATTTGTGTCAATGAGCATCTCATTCCCATCAGAATGAAAAGTCCCTTTTTTAGTCGTGTTATCAGTGTGACGCTGCACAGTTTCAGTGTTTCTTGATATAAACTATGGTTTGGATCACAGTGACTGATAATGCATATAATTTGACTTCCTTCTGTTTGGCATCTATAAATTTCAGCACAAATTCATTTATTTGATTGTAAAATTTATTTATATTAATTGTAAGAGACCAGACAGAATTCACACTTTTACTGTACTGTATTAGTGTTTGTTTGTTTCTTAGTTCATCTGTTTTCAGAATGTATAATTCTGTGTTTTGTCTGTATTCACTCTCCAACTGAAGCTTCACCAGATTGACCTTTGACCTGTTTTAGAGAACTGGTTGATGATTGGTTGATCTGATGTCGTTCACTCGCCTTCATTAGTGACGTGCAAGATTCATCAATTCAACACGTTTACAATAAAAAGTTAAATATAGATTTTAGATAACAGATGATGACAACTGGTTTAACCATTTTACATACAGTGAACTGATGCTGAGATGTTTTGGGGGTTAAAACTATTCAGGTGAAACCAGTAGAATATATTTTGATCAACATGAACATAAACAACTGATAATGTAGGAAACAGCAGACACTCGTACACAATCCATTAAATAATGTACAAAAGCATTCACAATTTGATCAAAACAACAAGAAATGTTCTTATGATGAGCACGAGTGACGACATGATGTGGAGGTTGAACGAGTAGATTTGAGAATTTCATTTCTGATCTGAGAAACTGCTCCAAAACAACTGAGAAAAACTGTAATCAATCATGGACAGGATCTGATTAGGAAATGTTCTGCTCCATTCAGCAAAATAAAGAGTTACAAAACTCAATCTGTTTAAAAGCTTAAGTTTGGCTCATTACATTCCAGGAGTGTGATCGAGAACCACAGGATCACAGCATCCTCCAGGACAATAAAGAGATGGAGAAGGTGTTTCAGGAAAAGGATAAGATAATAAAGGTGATCTTTCACAAATTAACCAGGACTGCTGTCAGGAATCACATTTTTTTGTTGCTCTGTGCTCCTCAAGGGAATCTGAACATTATGGTTGCTGTACTTTTTCAGGCTTTAGAGGTCAGGCTGACAGAGATGGTGGACAGAGAGAGATCTTTGGAGGAACAGCTTACTGAGGCGATAAGTGAGTTGGAAATGAAATGCATAGTGAGTGAAAAGCCTCGGGTTACACAGAACTCTTTTACTAATTGATCTAGATGAATACAATATGAAGAAAAGAGAATATCTGAAGTGCAGATGGGAAGCACTCGAGTTTGAACACTGCTCATCTTTATGTTTGTGTTTTAGGAGCAGAAGGCGTCTAATAAGGAGTTAAAGAGACTGTGGTCCAAATTTGAAGATGCCTTGGTAAGTATTTCTTCTCATCAAACTATGATTGATTGATAGATAGATAGATAGATAGATAGATAGATAGATAGATAGATAGATAGATAGATAGATAGATAGATAGACGGATAGACAGACAGACAGACAGACAGACAGACAGACAGATAGATAGCCCTGAAATGTCTGGTTCTGATGCATACTGTATGTTCCTATACCTCCTTCTGGATGGAAGGAGGTTGAACAGATTGTGACTGGTATGTGATTAGTCCATGATAATGCTGAAAGCTCTGCACAGACTCAGTAGGAGCTCAGTGGCAGGTAGGTGGGTACCAGTGATGCATTGGGCAGGTTGGACCATCCTCAGGGCTTTCCATGGAGCTGTGGTACCACACTGTGATGGAGATAGATGTGACTGGTCTTGTGATATCCAGTGTGATTCAATAATATAAATCTTTATTTTATGAAATGGACGAGGTATCGGGGCGTAGTCTGTTCTAATGTTGTAGTACGTAAGCCTTTTGGTTATTCTTATGTTGTGTAGAAGTAAATGAAGCTCATGAGGTTTGTTTGAACTTTCAGACCTTACCGGCTGATGCAGAGTGCCAAGAGATCAAAGCTCTGGAGGCCAATGCAGAGTTGAGGCACTTGAACTCCAGCCTGATCAAGCAGCGGGATGAAGCGAAAGATTTGGGGCACCAATGTGAAAAATTATTTTGCAAACAAAGTAACGTTCGTGTCGAGTGTATGAAGGTAAGTGAAAAGAGAATTCCTTCTGTGAAGAACATAGAGCCAAAAATGACTTCATGAAACAAACTAACACAAAAAAAAAAGCCTGGTCATGTGTAGCTCACTCTACTGACACTATGAGGGAAATGTGGATGGTTTCCTTGGAGAAATGGCCCAAATATCTCACCACAATCCTGCTGGAAGCTTATTAGCCCTTACTGTATATGTCTCGAGACTGATCACTGTAAAGAACTAATGTTGAAAGTGTGTCTGAATTTGGTGTGTGAATAATTTTGTCCTTTATCAATGTCCTGCAACTCTCCACTGCAGAACGAGAACTTTGCCCTGACCAAGCATGTAGAAATCCTGCAAAACACAGTGAACATGTTGGAGGAACGAATAAGGAGTTGTGAGAAAGGTGAAGAGAAACTAATGGTAAGAAACAATTTGTAGTGTGTGTGTGTGTGTGTGTGTGTGTGTGTGTGTGTGTGAGTGTTGCTCCAGAGGATTATTGAGAGACCTCTAATATTGGAGGAACCTCATAACTAGTGGTCGACCGATATGGGATTTTTAATGGCTGATGCCAATTCCAAAATTTAGAAAGCAATCAGGCCGATCGTCCGATATAATGCATGTAATCACAGTAAATGAGAGATATGCAGTGAGAGATATGCAAATGAGTATTTATTACATAATACGTCATATTTATAACATATTCTCTGAGGTATTTAAAAAATATTCACTAGTGAAGACTAGTTAATAATACATGTATAAACCTAAACAAAAAGTAATGAAGTTACACTTCACTGAATAAGTATTAGTGCAACTTTTCATTGTGTCTATTAAAACAACTACTGTAATTTCTGGACTATTAAACACACCCAAATATAAGCTGCACCCACTGAATTTATATATGTCTATAAGTCGCAGGTGTCTACACTGAAACTAATGAACTTTACACAGACTTTAATGAAAGACAGTGTCTGTTACACGGCTTGTATCTAAACAGTAGCCTACCAAGAAAGTCATTGTTCACTGTCTTCCTCCTTCCTTTCACAACTATTTCTCTCTGGAGTTTATCTTTTGGCATCGTCGTGCATTTAAAAATCACCATCGGTGAAGCTTTTCTCCTGATGCCGTGAAGCTCAGAACACAGGTGAAGTGTGTGTTTTTATGCCCGGTTGTTTTCAGCGTGACGAATGATTCGCATTTCCTGTAGACAGTCCGAGTGAGCGGCAGGTCAAACGTCAGAGGAACATCATCCATATTTATGATGTGGTGCGGCCCGATTCAGTGGGAGCACATCTGATTTAATATAAAGAGTTTCATTGGTTCACCTGAACCCGTTCTGCAATTTCATTGGTCTGATGTTATGGGGCTCAGTGTTTTGGCTTGAATCTTGTGAAACCGGGAAAACCCCCGGAAAAATACGGTATGTAAATAAATATTTACAAAATCTAAACAAGCAGAATGTAAACAAGTGAGATAACTACGGTGGCCAAGAAATGCAAAACACATCCAAAACAAATCACAAAACAAATTGACAAATCCAAAAACACAACTCAATTGATGTATATCATGTATATATTTTACTGTCTGTCAGACACTGGCTTCACATCTGAGTAGCTTCTCTTAGAAAAGAAGCTCTAATGCACGATATAGCGTCATATTCTGTTTTGAAATATTTCGACCAAACAGAGAGATTTATTGGCCACGGTAATATATTGGTCGACCACTTTTCCTAACTAACGCTCAGTTATCATAACACAGAACAGAACTGGAACCTCTTCTATTACATGGTTGTGTTTTAGGAGCAGAGGCAAAGCCAGAAGGACTACTACACCCTCTGGATCAAATATGAAGAAGCGGCGGTAAGTGTTTCTTATCGTCAAGCGCCGATGTGATCAATCTTGCGATGTCCGGTGTGTAGTACTACTACTGGATCTTAAGTTTACAACATAGACGAGGTATCGGGGTCATAGTCTGTTCTAACGTTGTAGGACATAAGCCTTTTGGTTATTCTTATGATGTGTCTCATAAGATTTGTTTGAACATCCAGGCCCCTATGGTTGAGGCCAAGGCCCGAGAGAAGTAAGCTATGGAGGTCAATGCAGAGCTGAAGCACAATAACTCTGTCCTCATGGAGCAGTGGGAAGCTTTGAAAGTGTCAGTGAAGCACTTGCGGGATTTATTCGCGTTAATGAAGGTAACCAAGAAGAAATTTCCTCATGTAATGTAAAAACAAACCAAAAATGAAGCTCAATAGCCTATAACTAACTAAACTCATACCCTATGATTTAACTAGAGGTCGACCGATGGTGGATTTCATCGATACTGATAACAAGGTTGGATCGTAGTTGCTGATAACTGATTAATCATACGATAGTTTATTAAAACCTAGACAGGATAGAAAACATAATACTCGATTGTGAAACAGTACTGAATCTTAAAAATATGCTAAATAAAATATTCATTATTAACTACAATATAACAACTAATCTTGTCAAACAGGGGAAACTTAATATAACTAGTCCTGTTCAAAAAACGCAAGTATAAAATAGGTCCCTTTTTAGTTCTAGTTCTATTTTAATATTCAAGCTTAAGAAGCCCCAAATGATAATGGAGAAAGCAGAGTTGGTGTCCAGTAAGTCATAATGCATGCCCACAAACAGCATGTGTCAACAATGTTTCATCTCTAGAGGCTGCTCTCATAGTGTATAATGACAGTGGACCTTCTCAGCTGCTCCAGCAGCAGACGCAACCCGGAAAAACTATCGGTATGGATTTTTGCTATCGGTGCTGATTAATCAGCAAAACCGATAAATCAGTTGACCGCTATTCTTAACTCTTCTAACACACATGCGGATTACAGAATCAGAGAATATTTGTTTTCGATGTTTTATTTAACAGACATTGCGAGATTTCTATATGCCCCTGTCTGTATTGTTTATTTTACAAAAGCACAGCGTTTGATTGTTAGTATGAGTGTAAACAAATAAAAGTAGACCCTTTGAACGATGTTTTGCTCTTAAAAGGGCGGTCAAAAAAGTGTAATTTAAGATCGTTTCATGCGTTATAAGGAAAAAATGCCACGAAACGCGCCAGCGTGTTTGTTGACCCCGAGGGTTATTAACTGATAAGAGCTGATTTGAGACTTACTAAATTTAAACTTACTAAATTACTAAAGTAATGAGTCTGGTTTGAAAATGTAAGAAGTAGAAAGTATAGATATTTGTGTAATAATGTAATTAATGAAAATAAAAATTTGTCTGAAAAATGAATAGTGAAGTAAAATACTGATATCAGAAAAATCTACTTGAGTACAGTAACAACGTATTTATACTTCATTACTTACTAATGCTACATTTGGGGTGTGAATGATTTTGTCCTTTATCAATATCCTGCACTCAGTGTTCACTGCAGAACGAGAACAATGCCCTGACGAAGCAAGTCAGAGTCCTACAAACCAAATTGATGAACCTTGAGGAGCAGCTAGAGATTTGCAGATGCAGTGGAGAGGAACAGATGGTGAGAAACTTTGAACTACTAGATTTTTGTGATCTTTGGGCCAGTTGCTGCAGAATTATGGTAGACATGATAATCGGGGTTTAGTTTGGAGCTCAGTACATCAGTATTTAGATCAGGCTGCTGAAACAAACCAGCATTCCTGCTGAAACAAACCAGACAAAACTCATACTGTGTATCTTCTAATTGTATCTAAATGTCCTGAATATCAGCTCATTCTGAATCATTCATTTCTTTTTCATCTTTGGTTGTTGAACTTTCGCAGGACTGTATAGCTGAAGAGAGCCCTGAATACTAGGACATCCATTGTTCACACATAGAAAATGACTCCATGGAGGACAAGGAAAGGAGAAATAGAGGACAAATCCTGAATAACCACACACATGCCAATAATGGTGCTAGACAGCAAACAAAAAAGAAAGCAAAACACATAAAGATATTTAATAGATGAATGTCTTCTGGAGTGACTGGTGTTAGGATGGAGAAATAAAAAATTGCAGCGTTACAGTTAAGCTCCGTAGTGGTGCTGATGATGCCACTTGGAGCAGAATTGCCCGTGCTGGCGTGGTGGGCGGGGCAGCGTTATGGTCTACGTTGCTAATCGTAGATGTCTGTGAGCTCTTTGATGTAAAATAGGGCAGATAACACGTTTCCTTAGTTGTATTAAGGCTAGTCTATATTTGTCACATGACTCTGTGTGTTGGCCTCCATACTCTCTGGTTGGCAAAGTGTCCAGCGATGTGATGCGGAGAGCTTGCTAGTGGCTAGGAATTAGCCAAGACCTGACTGGGAGAGAAAATGCCATAGAATGAATTTTTCTCCAATTAAAAAATTACTAATTTACTTTCTTCAAGAGTTTGCTCGTTTTCTTTCAAACCTCTTAAACAAGTTTGATAAAGTGCTGCTTGTAGGAGATTTTAATATTCATGTAGATGATGTAAACGATGCTCTAGGATTATCATTTGTCGACTAATTAAACTCTTTTGTGGTTAAACAAAACATCACCAGACCAACTCATCGTTTTAACCACACACTAGACTTAATAATATCCCACGGAGCAGACGTCACTGATATAGATATTTTACCTCAGAGTGATGACATCACAGACCATTACCTCATACTGTACACACTACCGGTAGAGCAGATTAGCCGTGTTTCACCACGTTATCGACCTGGTAGGACTATTGTTCCAACCACTAAGGACAGATTCATAAATAACCTGCCTGATTTATCTCAATTTCTCACTAAACCCATAACTGATAATAATCTTGATGAAATGACCAACAACATAGATCTTATCCTCACTAGCACATTAGACACTGTTGCCGCCACCCGGTTAAAAAAGGTTAGAGAACAAACACCTGCACCTTGGTATAATAGTCATACGCATGCCCTCAAGAGAACAGCCTGTAATCTGGAGAGAAAATGGAGGAAAACTAAATTGGAGGTATTTAGAATTGCGTATAAAGTCAGTATGCTCAGCTACAGACAGACGCTAAAAGCTGCTAGAGCTGAACACCTGAGCAAACTCATAGAAAACAACAAAAACAATCCCAGGTTCCTTTTCAGTACTGTAGCTAAACTAACTACAAATCAGGGATCTGAAATTTGTGTTCCATCACAGTTTAGTAGTGAGGACTTTATAAATTTCTTTACTGAAAAAATGTATAGTATTTGAAAAGCAATCGTGGCGGTGCAACCTCTGACATCATCTCCTGACAAAATCTCACCTACAACTCCACTGTTTTACATGTATAGGACAGGAAGAGCTGTATGAAGTTCGGTATTTAAGTGTGTACGTTTGTAGCCTTGCCCCAGAGGGAATCTTTTAGTCGAGGGCTGATTGAGGAGGGCTGCAAACTAGCTTTATGCTATATGCCCTGTGTACATGACATCGGTTGTCAGTGTGTAACAACGGCTAGTGTATTCCCCCAATTAAATAAACAAACAAATAAAAAAATAAAAAGAAACCATGGAATTCTGTTTAGAGTGGAGTCACTCATTTAATACATAAATATATATGTATATGTAATAGAAATTAATAGAATAAAAATTTTATATTTTATTAATTATTATTAAAATATTAATTTTAATATTGAATAAATAAGAATATTAAAGAATTTAGTTTATTTTATTCTTAAATATAATTATTATAATTATAATAATTACAGTATTACTATAGTAATTATTCTAAATCATTTTTACTCATATGTTTGTAAAAATAATAAATATCCAGCTCCAAAAACAAAAAGTTTTCCCTGGAGGTAAAGCTAAGAGATGATATATGTATGGCCAAAAGTTTGTGGACACAGGCCCAGAATTTGCTTATGCACTTTACCAACATTCCATTCCACATTAAGCGTCTATTTGTTGCTGTAATAACCTCCACTTTTCTGTGAGAAGATGTTCCACTAGATTTTAGAGTGTGCTTGTGTAAGATTGATTCAGCCATAAGGACTTTCAGGTACTGATGTAGCTGAGATTTCGTGAGGAGGCCTGGGGGGGCGTCAGAGTTTACATTTATCCCAAAAGTATTGATGGTTGGAGCTCTATAGCAGGAGATCTTCTACTTCAACCCATGTAAAACAGATCTTCATGGAGCTGGTTTTGGCTTTGAACAGTTTGAGAAAGAATCGCATCAGGGTGGAGTAGTCGGGTGTCCCAATACTTTTGGCCTCGGCGTGGATTTCCTTGTTTAAATAGAAAACCGAACGAAATCGTTCCACACGTGGACTTTTTAATCATTATGTGCAGCAGAAACGCTTTTCTTTGTGCGAATTGATTTTAATTTCACAGGTAACATGTCACAGAGTTCAGAGGCGTGTGCACAGGAGCCATGTGCACTTGTACAATATTAAATAAAGCTGTAGGGAAAAATGTCTGGTGTGTGTGTGTGTGTTGCTGATACATAAAAACGCTTTAATTGTGCCATTCAAAAAAGAATAAATTCAACCTTACAGTGTAAAAACACTGATATTAGTCTCTCTCTCTCTCACACACACACACACACACACACACACACGATAACAAAATATATGCAGTAAAATCTGCTCTTCTGAGGGATGGAGATGGTTGTGAGGATGAGGATTTATAACCCTGTAAAGTGTCACACTGTGGAGAGAAAACAAGAACAATTATTTACATTTAAAACGAAGCAGCATATAAAATGTATACACACAATATGGCCAGAAGTATTGGGACACCAGACTTTTTCACCCACATGTGGTTCTTCCCCAAACTGTTCCCACATACCTGGAGGCATACAACTGAATAGGATGCAGCAGGAAACCCAAACCTGCTCCAGCATAGCAATGCACAAATCCAGCTCTTTGAAGATGTGCTTAACATGGGTTTGGAAGATCTCCTGCTATTGAGCTCCAACCCTATTGAACAGCTTTGGGATGAATGTGAATGCTGACTGCACCCCGTTCCTCCACACCTCACCTACATCAGTACCTGATTTTACTATCACACATGCTTGTAGCTGAAGAAGCTCAAATCCACAAAAAATCTAGTGGAACATCTCCCCAGAAGAGTGGAGCTTATTATAATAGGCAATGGTGACTAAATGTGGAATGGGATGCCCACAAACTTTTGGCCATATCGTGTACTGTACCAATATCCATACTGAGGTCACTGTTATTACCAGATTGTACATTCCCTTTATTTGCATAATGTGCTGGCGTGCTCCAGGCTCCTCTGGGATCAAGGGCACTGGCTGGTCTTCCATCTTGGCTTTGAGAAGTGATAATTGTTATTCAATTATTGCAATAGTTATTCATTCAATTAAAAAGAAAACACTATAATTTATATTATAATGTGATTTTTAAGCACTTACACTTCTGACGTTGAAATGATTCGTCTGGGCAGATAAGGGTTACTCTGTTTCGGATTATCCACATCCATGTCCTCTGAAAGCGGAGCCGCAACGTGTGAAAAATGAGAAATATGTACATTTGGGGAAAAAAGTGTAGAAAGTTTTTTTGAGAAAATTATCTTAAGCCTGCTTTGTTAGCAGTATAATAGCTTATGCCAATGTCATCCAGCATTAGATAAACAGTTATCATGTAGAGATACTTGTAGCAAAGCGCAATAAGAATATAAACATAAATAGATAAATATACCCTTCACCTTTGCACCAAGCAATAAACGAGCTTTACGCATTAACCACACATATTAGAGCTGTCAAAATAAACACCTTCATAGAGGGTTAACGCAAATTCATTTTAACAGCACTAATTCTATTCATTCTATAAAAATTTATTTGAGTATTTTTAGTACGGATATAAATAAATAAATATAAAACTAAGGCGAAATTAAAAGCTTCAACGCAACACACATTTATTTATGTCCTTTCTTTACTCAGATATAAAAAAAAGAAAGAAAGAAAAATCTTTTTTAAGCATTAAACATTTGTTTTACTGATGCGCCGAGTCTCAGATCAGCACCACAATCCGCCATGGCACATCCGGCAATTAAAACCGTCCGTGTGGAAACACAGCAAAAGTTCTGTTTTGTGTCCTGGTGATTTACGTCATTTAGAACTCCGCAATTACTTTAAAACATTTACAAGAACATTTTTATCTTCATGCTCTATGTTCAGTTTGGTTTTACTAAAAATTAATATACATTTGCATAAAGCACCATATTTGTCCATGACGATTTTGATTAGAATTTTTACAACTTAAGTATTAATTTACAGTACAGGATTAAATATTTAAATCGATTGACAGCCCTAATATTTATATAAGTAAAAGTATTGATGTTTTGGGTATCTGGGTATTGGAAAAGAGAACGTGACTATGTAACTAGGAAAAGGTGACCAGCGAGACTTCCAGTAAAGAAAGAGAAATTCATGGATTATGAAAAAATGCAAATGAGGTAAACAAGGTTTTAAAAATAGAGGAGGAATCTCAAAGAAATATGTAAATGATTAAAGAACAAAACGTGAGTTTTTTAGATTAAGATTTGTACTTGTGCCATTGCTGTTTGATATTTGACTCCTAAGAGCTTGTACGATGTGCTGACCGACTGCAATAAAGTTGTTTTGCTTCTTTCCTTTCTCACCCTCGACTGAAAGCTTTTTCATTTTGGTCAAATTACATTTTAATGTCAAGCAAATGAGTCCAGAATACGAATGTGTACCGTGGCTTAATGCGTAAGGCCTTTTAAAAACACTGTCTAATCGCATTAAGCCACGTCAAGTTTTTTTGTGCTTTAGAATGTCCCGAATGTTTGTCTGGATAAAAATGAGTTGTGAATGTTATCGAAGTTCAGATAATCACGCAGCCCACACGACACATTCAGACACATTCAGGATCACAGGTTATATACAGTATAATAACAGTATAAGAGTTTAGAGCGTACCGTCAGACGGACTGCTGTAGTAGCGCCCGAATGCAGCGTCTTTAGGGATGTCTGGATAGAGGTAGAGCAGAGGGTTTCGTGGAATGTTCTCACCATCCATCAGTGCGTAGTTCCGAATGACGTCCGGGAAAGGGAGGCTGACCAGATCGGACTTCCTGTAAGGCTTCACCGAGTGAGTTTTGGATTCGCCTGCGTTCCAGGAGACACAATTTAATCGTCTTGATGCCATCATTCAGTGTGACATTTACTCCAGTTATATTATCACCGGCAGCTACATTCAAACCACTGACGTGAAAATAACGGTGATTATCTTGTATTACATGATGGGCAGGTGTCCACATACTTTTGGCCACAGAGTTTAGTTATGAACATCATAATGAAACCATGTGACGGTTAGGATTACATATGAAACTTAGGCTCAAGTCTAGCGTGTGCTAATATCCACATGGTGTGCTGAAGGACGTCGATGCGCGTACCGTTCGTGGACTGCTCCACCCACGTGATGGTGATCCCACCATCTTTACACGTCTCACTGAAGCGCAGTAGGAACGTTCCCGGGAGTCTGTCCTGTAGCATAGATTTCTCTTTCTCTTTAGTAACGAAGCCGACTATATACCTGACCAGGAGGAGAAAGAAAAAGTCTGCAATCTGCATCTTCAATCAACTTGTGGGAACAAACTTCCTGTTTTTGTTCCTACCCATCATTCCAGATGTTCAAAAGGTATCGTTTGATGAGGTCCAGGATCCCATCAAGCCACAGCCAGAACGCGACTCCTCTCTCATTGGATGGCATCTGAAATAAAAAAAAGTCTAGTCTAGCAAAAATCAATTATACATGCTATACGGGGAGAAGTTTGTGGACACCTGTTCATAAGATTGCTATGAGCTTTTTTTTTATGTCCCATTCCACATTGAGTCTCCATTTCCTGTTAGTATAAGCTCCACTCTTCTGGGAATATGTTCCATTAGTTTTTGTAGAGATTTGTGTCTGTTCATTTAGACACAAGGTTGTTAGAAAAAGTCAGGTACTGATGTAGGTGAGATAAGAAGGCCTGTGATGCAGTCAGCATTCACTTTCATCCATTAGATCTATATCAGGCATATCTTCACATGCTGGAACAGGTTTGGGTCTCGTAGTTCAAGTAAAGGGAACATTTCATGATAGCAAATCCAGACGTTCTATTCCAATTTGTCATATAGGTGAAAAAGTCGGGTGTCTCAATACTTTTGGCCACACAATGTATAAACGTGACAATACATATAGAGGATTTTAGCAAATTCTTTACTAGTTATTACGACTAGTGTCCTGTAGGTGGCGACAACACTATCTTTTTTTTAATACAAACAATGAGTTCATAATTCCCAACTTATTTTACATACAAACTCTAAACTGTGTCTGTATGATGTGGAAAATCACATTCGTAAAAATTACATGGGGCTCCTGGTCCATTTTCCACGTGGCAATTTCTTGCACTCTTGGCATTTCTTGGTTTGTTTAGATTGATAAATAAGGCTCGCTCTGATTCTGCATCCTGGTGAGTTAAATTTTTATTATAAATGTACAAATTAAAATATGTCCATATTTGCGAAAGTTCTTTCGGAAGGTAAAAGTAAAACTTAAAGAAATAATAGATTTCCTTGTATGATTATTATTATTATTATAATTATTACAAATTGTATATCAAATGTTCTGCCAAAGAATCGAAACCCAGCTGCCACTTCTGTTCAGGTTTTATCGCTACAGTCACGTGCTCATGTCAGCTTTCTCACTGTTTCGTTTCGACGCTAATCTTTTTACGGTGACAGAAGTGAAACAAACCGAGGTCTGAAGAAACAAAGCAGGTCTGTATGAGCGTTACAGTGACGGGAATAAACCGCAGTGATCTGCTCACCTTGATAAACTTACACCAGTTGACAGCGGTGTCCGGGTCTCCCTGAGCCTCAGGACCTGTGGGACATCAGGACAGGACATGAAACACTTAACCAGTGAAACAATCTGATTGTGTTGATTTTTTCCCTCCAAATTTTATACAACTTCATTTCCAAAATGAGTTTGCTCCTCTTCTCATTTACATCGTAGCAGCTATAAACACTCCCTCATCTGTCTCTGTGTTCTTTCTATCTCTTTTTGTAGTTAAGTGAAACCCAAAACATCACAAGGGGTCACATTACATTACTCTTCAATCCTTAGACTATTAGAAAGCACCAACACTGACACTGTTATGGTGTTTGAGACACACGTTCACGTTACTTTTGTTTCTTTGCAACAAATTAGGTAATGTAACACTTTAAAGATTTTCTTTGACCAAACAAATCTAAAAATATCCAGATGTTCCACTTTATTTCAATCGAAAGATCCTCTCATAGCATGAAGAAGAGATCCCAGAGATGTTCAATAGGATTTAGGTGCGGTGACTGGGCAGGTTGTTCCATAAGAGATATCGTCCCATATTCGACTTTACAGAAATTAATAGATTACAAATATACTTTTTCATGTATTAAATTTGTCCCCAGAGTTTATCCCTAAAGAGCGAACCGGAGGAGACACCGGTGAGGGAAAACACTCACTGAGATAATATGAGGAAGAAACATTGGGAGAAACCAGACTGAAAAAAGAACCCATCCTTATCCTCATTACCAAAAGTCCATTCATTACAGTTCCATCATTGTTCAGTGATGGACACTTGAATGCGGCTGTGTGTGATATGCAGCAGAAAGGAAATATGCTCAGCTCACCGAGTAGTTTATCTGCCAGCATGCTCAGCTGGTCTGTATTAAGGCCTCTCTTAGTAATGGAGGAAAACTGCCAGCTCAGGACCTTGGCCAGCTCTCCCCACATCATTGGAGGAGGGTTCAGGAAAAACCCAAGGTTCTGAAACAGAGATGATGTTTTATTGTGTGAGTAAATAACTAGTGGAGGGGAAACTGGTAGTTTAGTGGTTAAGCATTGGGCTTTGGAAGAGCATGTGTTCAAATCGCAGCTATACAAAATAATCCACTGCCGGGCCCTTCAGAAAGGCCTCTAAACCCTATCAAGATCAAGGGGCCAAATGCTATAAATCTAAATATGCATAAAGAGACTTCTAATGAAAAACACCTCCTACCTGATAATCAGTACAGAGCATGTTAAACCAGATGATGGAGGCCCAGGCACCTGGAATCTGGCTGTTATGAGATATCATCACTAGAGGAAGTGACGTCGTCTGGGTTCAACCACACACACACACACACACACACACACACACACACACACACACACTTAATACTCAACCTGCTTAAAAAATGTATTTATTTTATTTATTTTATTTTACCGTTATATCGATGGTGATATCTGATTGTTTGAGTTGAGTCTCAAAGCTGAGGGAATGAAGTTCCTCTGTGATGAGAAGAGGAGACTGGGGGAAGACAAAAATACAAAATCACTGACAATACTCACATCATACATAACATACAAACAGACCCCTACTTTTTAAAAATCTAGAGCTGGACAAAAGTTTGGGACACCTGACCATAAAATTGCTTTGTGCTTCCATTTGCTGTTGTGATAACATCCACTCTTCTGGGAAGATGTTTCACTAGATTTTGTGTAGATTTTGTGCTCATTCACAGGTATAGGTGTTAGTCAATTCAGGTACCGATGTCTTAATATGTCTTAATGACTAATAGAGTTGGAGCTCTGTAGCAGAAGATCTTCTACTTTCACCCATGTAGAGCATATCCACATGGAGCTTGTTTTGTGCACAGGGACATTTTCATGCTGGAACAGGTTTGGGTCTGCTAGTTGAAGCGAAGGGAAACATTTCCAAACACGTCCTGTACAATTGTGTGCCTCCAACTTTGTGCTAACAGTTTGGGAAAGAACTACATATGGCTGAGAGTCGGGTGTCCCATAACCTTTGGCTAAAAATGTATTAGATTTTATTTATTGTTATTATATTATTATTATTATTATTATTATTATTATTATTATTATTATAATAGATGATATCCAGTTAAGACAGTAGTTATAAATTCCCAACCTCATTGGCTCTACCAACTGACTTCTGTTCTTTCAGTTGCTGTATGAAAATAAATAAATAAATAATTACGATTTGGATAGTTAACGTTATATAATGAAATAAATCAATATCGCAATAACTTAGTATGTAACTCGTACCAAGTGCCGGAACTCTGCAGACAGGCAGCCGTTTGATTCCTCCATATTCATGACCTTGGTGCTGGTTCCTAATATATTAAACCTACGAAAGCTACACCAGAAAATGAAAGTAAAGATCTAACATCCACTGTTCATTAGGCTTTCCAAAAAATTAACATGTGTTATATTAGGAACATTTGTTTCATCTCTTACCCCTTGAAGGTATTCTTATCTGTTAAGTCCCTATAGAGAAAATGATTTATGAAACAATGAGTTACAGGTAATAAAAATGGGTAAGTTTAGTATTCTGATATATCGTCGTACTTATCCAAGGAGACTTTGACTTTTAGCTGGCAGTTCAATTCCGGGAGCTTCACCAGCAACCTAGTGAAAAGGTAAACACAACGTTCAATACACAGCATTAAAGCAGAAATAATTATTTCTGTTGTAATTATATATCGATTTATATATTTTGGTTTGAGTTAACTCTGGTTTTCATTTTCATTTTCCCTTAATATATGGTCACTTAAAATTACATTTAGGTTAAGATATGGTCATTTGAGTAAACATATGATTATTTGAGTTAACATTGTTTTTTATTTGCATTTATATATGCTCATTTGGGTTAGCTGTGGTGTTCATTTGAGTTAACTCTGGTGATTCTAATATATTCTCACTATGTTTAAATCTGGTGTTTATTTTGAAACCGTATACAGTCATTTGAGTTGATTGAGTTGAGTTAAATGGTGGTGGTGGTGTTTATTGGAACTGAAATATTTTCATTTGAGTTAAAAGTGGTGTTTATTAGCCTATATATGCTAATTTGAGTGAACCGTGTTTTGGTGTTGTGTGAGTGAACCATGTTTTGATGTTAAGCAGCTTAAATATGGCCATTTGGTTTAACTGGCGTGTTTACTTGAATGTATATATGGTGATTTAAAAGAATATATGATTATTTGAGTAAATTGGGTTGTTTAATTGGGTTTTTTACCTGCTCATTTGAGTTAGCTTAGGAGTTCATTTGGATGTATACAATATATGGGCATTTGATTAGACACTGGTGTTTATTTCAATTGAATTACATTTTAATTAGAGTTAATTCAGCTTATATGTGGTCATTTAAGTTAATTATGCTGTTTATTTGAGTTAATATTTTCCTATTTAAGTTAATTGTTTTGTTTAGTAGTTTATATGTGGTAATTTAAGTTACCTGTAGTGCTTATTTAACTGTTTATACAGATTAAGATATGTTCATTTGAGTTTATGTATGATTGAGGTAACTATGGTCTTTAACTGCATTTATATATGCTTAATTAAAATAACGCTGGTGTTTATTAGATTATATATTCTCATCCGAATTTACTGTCTTGTTTATTTGAGTTATTAAATAGTCATTTAAGATAGACTGCGAGTTGGAGGTTGAGGAGCTCATGGGGGTTGTGGCTCGAGCTGTTACCAAGCTAGACCTGTCTTGGCCGACTGATGAGCAGAGAGCGCTTTTGTCCAGCAAGCTCGATGAACACTTTTCACAGCCTGCTTTACAACCTCCACGTCAGGGTCTACCGTTCTTTCCTGACCAAGGTGTCAAAGGTGTCCAGGTCCTGGGCAAAGCCGTATTCGGCCCTGGTGTGGCATCGTCCCTTAAGACCCTGACGTTGCCCACCAAGCCCCTGCGTAGCATGTCAGCGTTGGTGGGTAAGGCTTACGCCTTAGCTGGTCAAGCTGCTGTATTCCTACACACCATGGCGCTGCTGCAGGCGTATCAGGATGACCTGCTGTGAAAGATGGTGGCCAGGGGGTCCAGGAGGCTCTGCCGTATGGCGGATTTAGCTCTAAGGGCCATCAAGGAGACCGTTATGGCCGTTGGCCGGTCTATGGCCGCTCTAGCCTCCACAGAGAGGAAAGATCCGATATTGCTGGATGCCCCTCTAATGCTGACTGGCCTGTCCGGCGATTCCGTTAACATGGTAGTCGATTGGTTTCAAGAGGCTAAGAAACAGTCTGCGGTGTTCCAGCGTTTTTTTCCACCACACTTATGGGGCTATTTGGCAGGCACAGAGACATTTATTCTGGTTTGAGTAAACTGGTGTACATTTAAGTTTATTTGTGGTTATTTGAGTTTAACTTTATTCGAGTTGCCTGTAGTGTTCAGTTGTCCTATCTGGTGTACATCTGAGGTGAGGTACAAGATTTTGAGATAACTGTGTAGCTTTGAGTTGATCTGTAATCGTTCGATAAAGATACTAATTTGAGTCATCAAATTTGAACTGTTCCAGTATCACTCAATATAACTCTTGAGCGTGAGTTCATTCATGTTCTATTTACATACCTGAGTTTAACTGTGAACTGTGAATTAGTCTTCAGCACCAGGGGCCTCTCCGGATGAGTGGGCATGCATGGCTGTCTTTCCACCACAATGGAACTGAAAGACACATCACAAGCACTCGCATCCTTCACTTACATGTAATCCTGACCACAAAGCCAAGCCAAATACCACCTCTCACTGTGAAACCGACAAAGAACATGACGTACTTGATGAGTAGGTTTTTGAAGAGTGACAACACCTGCTCCTGCAATGAGCACATGTTCAAAGCGATGGGGTCGTTATCGTACGTGAAGTTCTGCACCAGCTCCTGAAGCGTGTTCAGCTGATGACGAATCTGCTGCAAACACTCAGCTACTGAGGTAAACCTGTGGTGTACACGTTACTTTATTTAACTTACAGAAAAAAAGGTATAAAACTCACACTAAAGCTTTCCCTCGATCCTTCCTTCTTTACTTCTATCCTTCTTTCTTTCCTTCCATCCATCCTACTTTTCTTCTATCCTTCTTTACTCACATCCTTTTTTCTTTCCTCCTATTCTTCTTTTCTTTCTTTCATCCTTCAAATGTTGTTAAGAAATTAAGTATTCTTTCCATCTTTCCTTCCATACTTCTTTCTTTCTTTCTTTCTTTCTTTCTTTCTTTCTTTCTTTCTTTCTTTCTTTCTTACTTTCTTTCTTTCTTTCATTCTTTGTTTCTTTCTTTCCTTCCTTCCTTCTAATTCCTATTTCTTTCCTGCATTCATCCCAACATTCTTTCTTTCTTCCATCATTTTTTCTTTTTTCCAATCCTTCTTTCTTTTCTTCCTTTTATCCTTTTTTTCCTTCCATCCTTTAAACTTTCCTTCATTCTTTCGTTCAACCTTATTTTTCCCTCTTTACTTCCATCCTTCTTTTATTTAGAGAGGAATAATTGATGAAGAAACTCCAGACTCAAACCCACTACAACACACGTGACCTTATTTATGGGATATTTTTGAAGTAGTTGAAAAGAAGGTTTTGGTTTCATGATAATTGTAATAGAAATCAATCAGTGTTTGAGTCATTAATATCATTCTATTAATAAATCAGTGTGCTGAGAGTTACATTCGAGTCATTTCACATCAACTGAGATGATTTTTGAAGTGACATAAATGATAATAGGAGCATTATAGCCGTAATAAATCATAGTACTTTGGATACTTAAGTACATTTGAAGGCAAAAACGTTTGTACTTCTATTCAAGTGAAAGTTAAAAGGACACTTTCAGTTTTACTGAAGTCACATTTTACTGAGTGAATCTACTTAAGCTCGAATGCATTGTTTATGTACTTTGTCGACCACTGGTATCTTTTAAGTGTCTTCTGGTTTGAAATTGCTGTGAAGTTTGGAAAACTTGAAGTGGTTGAAACAGGTTTGGATCTCCTACTTTAAAGACGGGGAAATTCAATACTACTGCATCCAAAGACGTATACAATTGTTTGCCTCAATTTCTTTGCAAAAATGTTTGTGGAAGAACCATATGTACACACAAATCATAACTCTATATAACACGTGTATGGTAAAAAAAAAAAAAAAACCCTCACCAGTTCTGTAACTGATCCAGGCAGGCATTTGGAGGACCACCAATGCATGCCATCTGCTGCCTCTGCTTCCACTCTGGAAGCTTTTCTGATATTAGCTTGTTCTCGGTCAAATCCGCTAAGTTTAGTGCATTTAATACCTCTTTTACTACGGCCTGCACAATACACAGACAAATAAAATGCTCATTAAGTTATATTATAGCATTCGAATGGTACTGTTAGTTAGATTAATCGGTTGCCTGTGCTGGTATGTGACAAACATATGGGTTTGATTTAGGAAGAATCTAAAACCCAGGAGCTGCATTCAGCATTGGCCTACCTGTCTCATTGTATTTAGCTTAAGGAACATTTCTCTGATCTTCAACTCCTCCAACTGAATCTCTTTGGCTATTTGTATGGTTGTTTCAACCTCCACTGAAAACACAAAGCATACATTGATAGTATCTATATCTTTCTCATTAGGGATAAAGTTATTCATTTAAAACTGATATTCTCAATAGGAGTCGACCGATAAGTTCTCTGATACTGATAGCTGGGTTGGATCGTATTTGTCAATAACTACTTAGTCAACTGATTAAAACCGATTAACTGTTTTTAAAATGGATAAAAAAAAAAAAAACACCATGTAAAATATTACTGAACTTTATTACAAAAATGTAACAGAAAAAAAAAATCAACTGAATTATCAAAATGTGCTAAATAAAATAATTGTGAATATATATACAATGCATCCAAACAAACAGAAAGTCACATATATAAGAACCGTTACAGTTAATAAAAAAAAGACAGTGATTCACCTCTAGAGGCTGCTTTCGTATTGTATAACGCAACCTGGAAAAACTATCGGTATGGATTTTAGCCGATAGCCGATAGTTCCAGCAATCAACTAATGGTGCTGGTTTATGGGCAAAACAGATTAATTAGTCGACCCCTAATTCTCAATTTATTAATTTCTGTTAAGCTGCTTTGTGACAAATGCCTCCATTGTGAAAAGCGCAATAATAAATATGTAATTAAATAAATAAATAAAAATGCAATTTGATCTGAATAAGATCAAAGTTGGCTCTGGTGCTTGGAGCCCTAGATGTAATAACTAACTAACTCCACCTCTGTAACGTCGTGGCTTTACTTCATGAAACCCACTTAACATAAATACTTTATACATAATCCATTTTATACTCATTACCTGAAAAATAGTGCAAGAAAAACACATTAATCTCTTACTTCTACTCTGTAATGTTTTTGTCTTGAAGTCATGCTCGTCCTGTAGATCCTCTAGAACCTGAATGTCTTGTTCGGCTTCCTGTTTCACATATTAACCAAAAAAAAATGCAATAACACCATTACAATCTGAGAACAGGAGCAGAAACTTGAGGAAACTTGAGAAGATTCTGAAATATATACTGAACCAGACTTGCTCCTGAAAAGTCTTAAGGACATTTAACCTCTGCAACTGATCCAGAATGCATTCGCATGACTTGTTTTTAATCTTCTTAAAGGTTCTCCTACACCACCTTAACTGCTACACTCCTCCATTCACAAACTTTACCACTGATTTCTCCATCTTTTACCACTACCCCATTTCTTCCTTCATCCTCTAACACTGTACCACTGATTCCTCCATCCTTTATAACTCTTTCCTTCATCTACAACCACTATATCACTGATCCCTTCATCCTCTACAACTGCACCATCAATCCCTCTGTTCTCTACCACTGCACCACTGATCCCTCCACCCTCTACCACTGAAATGTATTAAATTCTTAGAAGATAAAGATCTTCTAAAAAATCTGCACAGTCAAATTACATATAAAACTCATTCCCATATTGTATTTCAGAATATTATCAGATTTTAATAAAAATGTGTAGTATTTTTTTTATCATGTATATTTTTCCACTCATAATTTACCTGAACTTTTTTCTTCAGTTCGTTCACCTGGCTGTCCAGCTGCTTCTGCTTCTCCATTACAACATTGCCCTGAGGGGAGCCCATATTTTCCTAGCCAAAAGGAAATCATTTTTGTTAATGAAATACACATAACCTGTTAAAATTCCTACCAAATTTTTACCAAAGTAAAAATAATTGAAACTGAGTTGGAAGTAGGGCTGAAACAATTCCTCGAGTAACTTGAGTAATTTGAATAAAAATGTATTTGCTTAATGCATTGTTTAGTCCATTTAACTACACATGAAGCACTGTGTTTGACCACGGACCATAATTACTGACGCACCACCCGCTAAACTCGGGAGCGCTCTGGAAAGGTAAACCCAGAAGACGCTGCAGAATAAAAAATGGATTTACGGGTGAAAAACAGTGAGGGGCGGGGAGAAGATTCATATAGAAGCCTCTTTCTGACACATTTTTTTTTTAAGTTTGCTTTATTTCAAACTTGTTTTTTTTCTCACAGTTCCAATTTTTTCCTTGCAATTCCGAGTTTCTGGAGAGAACTCTGTCTAACAGTCAGCTCTGGAGGAGACGGAACAAGACACATGTAGCAGAGGAACCTCGTTCATACACCAACAGCTTTAAACTTCAGGCCGACAGTATGGCTACCGGTGGATGCACCAGAAATTTTGGAAAAAAACTTTATATTACAGAAATGTGTTTGCATAGATTCAGGCCAAAGTTTGGGATAATTACTAAAACATAAAGAAAACACAGTACAGTGCTTTTCCTTTTTTGAGAGTAATCTGAAATTAATATTAATATTTTTATTTATGATTTTTCATTTGCATATTTGTATTTGCATTTTGATGTAATACGGCAATTAAATGCACTAAATGGGTTCAGTTTTCACAGAAATTCTTGAATGCAATTTTAGCAATAAGATTTTTCTAAAAAGGAAACAAATTACTTTTTCCTTTTAAGAGACCCGTCTTATTTTCTCTTGCATAGTGTTGCTCTTTAAAGAAGAAAAAGTACTTCTTATCCGATTACTCAATTAATCAATCGACTAATCAATCGACTGGTAGAATACTCGATTCAAATAATCATAGTTGAAAGTATACCATATTTTTCTTTTCTTTTCATTTCTTTGCTTATTTTGACTTTTTACATAAGAGCAGAATTTAAAAAGTGCTTTTCTTTTGAATAGAATGAGAATCTGAATGGGGTTTTATTGACAAGTGTTCTCACATGTACAGAGACTTCGACAGAAGTTTCTAGCTACAGTATATAAGTTAAAGAGAAAAAAAAAGAAAAAGAAACATCTGTTTAAACAGAAGGTACGGTCAGAATGATATTTGAAATTTACCGAATTTATATACTGTACAGGTATGTTCAAGTAAAAAAAATAAATTGTAAAAGTAAACTCATTGTTATAAATATTTAATAGAAAATATATTACTATTCATATTATACTTGAAGGATTCACATATACGAGGTGGTATGAAAAAGTTTAAAGAGTAGCTGGTGCTATTCTGATCATTTAAGTCTGCAACTTTATCATTGACAGAGCTGTTGGAAGAGCTGAAACGTGAAATTCTGCGTAAAACTGGCAAATCTGTCACAGAGACAATTGAACTTTGACATTTTGAGCGGCGCTCGCTTTAAGAGAAAAACAGCTGTTCTTGTGTCTTGAAGTTTTGGTGCATGGTGTTTGTTAGCACCAGCCAGTGGGCAGAAGTTTAAAAAGGTGGTAAACAAGGTTTGTGATGCTTCAATGTAAATTTGAATGCGCGCTTTATCACTCTGGTGGTGTACAGGTAATGAAGAGTGGACAAAGGAGCACTAATAACCTTCTCAGCAGTCCACATTGCCAGACTCCAATTTGGTAGCTGTACATAAGACAGATATGATAACGCCTAAAACTGCATCAACAGCTCTTGTTGCAGGTTGAACTTTCTCAACTTGTGAAGGAAGACTTTTTTTGGAGTCATTGTGCGTTTCCCATAACGCAGGTTTTGGAATGAAACCAAAATTCCACCACTTTTAACAATGGACAATGTTTCAAACCAGTTTGACAGAGATGAAGCTGTAATAAAAGAGTATATAAGTTTGTTCCTTAAAGATGTAATTTTGTCCCTGGTGATCAAATCAATGTCAACTGTGGTAAGACAAACTCCTTTAGATGGCATGAGGATGAAGCCTTGTACCTGTGTTCTAATGGCCATCTCTAGAATTCTCCTTTCCTCTTTCATGGAGTTGGATATGATCATAGCCATGTACATCGGATTTTCTTGAAAGTGCTCCTGCAAGGACGATAAAAACATTAAAAAACAATCTGAATGAATGGTGCGAGGAGAGGAAGTTATAGAACTAGTGGGATTGTGTATCTGTGGTGGTTCTGCACCTGCAGGTTGCGTTGTATTTTGCGGATGTTGTGCTGAAGGAGAAAGTTGTTGCTCGGGTTCAGGCGACCGTAGAGCTCATCCAGTTTACTCAGTAGGTCGTGGAAACGCAGCCTCGCGAGGGACTCATCAAGGGCTACAGTGTCCCTGTGCCAGATAATAATAATACCGTCAATAATCGTATCAACAATAGGCAGGTCCGATTTGCAAAAACCCATAATTTATTCACAATATAACTGTTGAAATGTTGAAATTGAGTAAATGTACCATGATGAGAGTAATGTAAAGCTCAGAAAGAGTGAAAATGTTATTTGAGTATAGTAAACTGGTTTATAGAGTGTACACAATACTTCATTTACAGTGTACAACTGAATTAAAGAAAACTTGATGTGTATTTAGTGATCCAGAGACCAATGGTAGTGTTTTAAATTGGAGAAAAAAAGGACAATTAATACTTCACTGCCCCTCTGCCCTCATTGCTGAGGTGCCCCCTTTACCAAATTCGTAGATTTAAAATGTCTAATCAAATTATTAAACCCAATCTGATCTAATATAAATAACAACAAATTCGCTGTTGTTGGCACACTTTGTAGACAAAAAAATGCAAATGCCTTGACAATGAAGTCAGAGAAAGAAAGAGAGAAGAGAAGTTGTTATTCGAAGCATTACATGAATATTTAGCAGTTTGTCACATTGTAATTCTTGTTATTAAGTATATTTTCCATTATAATCACTTGTCTTAGTTAATACTAGTAATCTACTGTATAACACATCATATTTATGATATTTATATTAAAACCATATTAATAGTATGGCTAAAAATAGTTAATAAAAAGGTCATATAAATGTCTAAATAAGTTGTTTATTAGTATATAATATAATATAGTATAATATAATATCATATCATAAAATATCATATCATATAATATAATACTAAATAAAATTTTAAAAAGTATTAAAAAAAAAAAGTAACAGGCAAATAGCAAAATGTAAAACAGTAAATAGTTTGTTATTATCATCAATATGTAAGAGTGCTGTCTTTTCTTTTAATTCTATATTTGTAACCACTGGATAATTTGTATTACAAGCACATTAGTGCCTTTTTTGGTTTTGAGTCACTGCCCAATTAAATGTCTGTGCATGACCCTGAGTCTCAGGATGTGCTCAGGAACATGTTTATTGTGGTTTAATACTACACATGTAAATCCAAATAATTACACTTCAGGAACAGAAGGCTGAACTACAGGGCAAGACAAACTGGTTAGACCGAATTCTTAGCTTTTTCTCATGTCTTCTATCTACAACTCACATTGTTAGTGTTACTTCACTTTTAAATATATGTGAGCAGTTCATTTCTCACCAGTCAATGCTTTCAATCCACTGGCTGAGGTACTGACGAATCTCCATGGGGAAGGCGTCATCGTAAAGCTGATCGACCTGCTCCAGGTATCTCGAGTCCAGCTGTTGAAGCTGGTACCAAAGCGCCATCTAGCAACAGATTTAATCATCACAATCATCTCAATTTTTCCTCTCAGGTTATTTACATGATTTCATTTGTATTTGACCGAGTTTCAGGCATCACAATTAGCAAGAAAGGACGATGATAAAATGGAAGGTGGTAAAGGCACTGGAATTGGATTAGAAGGTTATGAGTTCAAATCCCACCACCACCAGGCTGCTAAGCTCTAGAGCAAAGACCTTAACCAGCACTTGCTCTGGATAAAGGCATCTGCCGAATGTCATAAATTTAATTAAAAAAAACAGAAAAACAACAGAAATTTACAGAAGGTCATTGACTTTTTTACTGAATTCATTGTCAGGTAATTGGGATTTGTGTTTACTTTGAGAACCGATAGAGATTAATTCTCTTGTGCAGTTTCTTTTTATGACTGAAGGATGAGTCTAATACAACTACAGCCACGATATTCAATGCCAGAGACATATTTTTACAATTTTATATTAAATATATGTTTTACTAATATCATAACTGTTTTTGATAATAATGTATGGCTTTCAAACTAAAATTTCTCTTAGTTATTAATTGAGTTGAGTTGCTGGGACTATCGGCTATTGGCAAAAATCCATACCGATAGTTTTTCCACCATATAAAGTGTAACGTTCACGAGAGGTCTCCGAACCCAGTGTGACTCCTACACGGCAAAAGAGAAGCAGAAGTGGAAGTTATATGAGTCACTTTGAGCCGGTAAAAATATTTATCGGTGGAATAAGAAATTAAAATCTCAGAATCTGGAGAGGAAATGCAGAGGAAATAGTTTCAAATTCCTTTCGAGCCTGATTCCTTTTAAGGTTTCTTTCTCATGTCATCCCAGAGAGTTATTCATTCTAAATGCGTATACGGACAAACGTTTGTGGACACCTGATCATAAGATGTACAGTCCGAACATCCCATTTCACATTTCGTTCCTATTTCCTGGTATAAAAACCTCCACTCTTCTGAGAAGATGTTCCACTAGATTTTGTGGAGATTTGAAAGATTACATTAATGTAGGTGAGGTAAGGAGTCCTGGGGTGCAGTCAGAGTTCACATGCATCCCAATGGTGTTCAACAGGGTTGGAAATCTATAGCAGGAGATCTTCCACATTATCTAAAAGCATTTTTTTTATGGATCTGTGCACAGGTCCATGCTGGAGCAGGTTTGTTGGGGAAAAAATGAACTGAAGGAAATATATCCTGCTCCTGCATACAAAAATGATTGGATTATGTTCCTTTTGCTGGAAAACTCATGTGTCCCAACACTTGTCCATATATTGTATGTAGCTGTAATACCAGATGATGTTCTTGTTTCGGTTCTGTTTAAAAGAAAGAAAGATGTTGGAGAAACCAAGCCTACAGCTGACAAATTCCTTCACGCCCACAAAAGACAAACTAGAAACAATATGCGCTTGTCTGTATCCTGTCTCCTGTTAAATCCTGAATATACTGTACAGTATTTCATAGTATGTCTCCCTTCCCTGGTTGTTAAATCTACTAAAATTCTGAATATTAAAATATTTAGGATGTGGTATCTGGATGTCCAGTGTTTCGATACTTGATACTGTACAACACCCTAACAATATTGCCTTGGTGTGAATTCTCGAACACACTTTCTCCTCAAACATGCCAGAGTTCATGTCAGAACAGACTGTACGAATGGCGATCGGGTTCTAGAGAAAAGGAGGATGTTTTGTAAAATAATGATTTATGAATAAACGTTGCAGGTTGCAGCATCAAGTTTTTACTTCAGATACGGTGCACATGAACTGAGCGAATTCCTCTAATCCTCTCTGCGTATTGTTGTCGTCATAATAATCACAAAAAAATTTTCAGAGAAAAACACACTTTAAATATACTTTATATATATATGATCCATTTGAAATAAATAATATGAATACATACAACTATTTTAATAAGAAATAAAGAATACATTGTGTGCAAATTAAAGCCTGCATGTTTTTTTTTTGTTTTACATTAAAAATAATGAATAGAAATAATATAAAAATGATGCATGCCCTTTCAAAACCTTAAAAATATATAAATATATAATAATAATATTCATAATAATAATAACAACGATGATACATTATGATTATATATAATAATATGTATAATCATTCCAGCAATATATATAATAATAACAGTGGTTAAAAATATATAACAATTTGAATTATTATTGTTGTTATAGGTATTATTACTGTTGTTGTTGTTGTTGTTATTATTATTATTATTATTATATGAAATAGTATTTAATGATTTTAAAACCGGAGCAACAATAAAAATAAAACTGTAGAAAATGAACCCCTGCGTCCAGTTAAACATGTCTAAAGTTTTATAACTGGGTCACGTGCTCGTGCTATTATAAAATACCTTACCTTACCAAAAGCCTTGGAAGGAAACCTGTAGTCTGCAGAAACGGGGAGATAAACGGGGGTTGTATGAGACAGATTTGTGTTGATCAGATGTTCAGGTTTTCTCCAGCAATCTGCAGCAGCTTTCTTACTCCCAGCGTCTTCAACCTCAGAAAAGCTCCAGACCCTGAACCAGCTGAGCTCGGGTCTCTCAGCCAATCAGAATACCAGATTCTAGTGCTTCGCCCAACCTCCAGTAAACAGCCAATCAGCGGTGAATGCGCACGTGTTCGTCCCGCCCCTTTCTGGTCCGGCTGTTCTGCTCAGGGTGCGTCCTCCCGCTGTAAAGATTCCAAAACGCAACTCAGGAGTGAATAGAAACTCAGGATGTGGCAGCAGTGGGCGGAGCTTCATTCAACCTGATGGCTGGGACCCAATCCTGTTTAGATACAGCAGTTAAATCCAGCACAATGTGATGACTGATAAGATGAAGGTTGTGTAATAAAAGGTGGTGAATTAAGAGTTGAAAATTAACAGGGTGTGGGGTTACAACAAGAATGTAGATATATATATATATATGTACATACATGCAAACGTACATATGACGGGACACCATGAGGGACGAAAAAACTGACACACAATATTTATAGGATCACTTTGTATTCAATAAAATGAAAATGTCCCATCACTTGAACTAGGAGATCCAAACCTGTTCCAGTATGACAATGCCCCTGTGCACCAATCCAGCTCCATGAAGATACATGGTTTGGAGTGGAAGATCTCCTGCTATAGACCTCCAACCTTTGGGATGAAGACCTTTGGGATGAATGTGAATGCTGACTGCATCCCAGACCTCAGTGCCTGACTATATTGAAGGCTCTTAAAAGACATTCCTGTAATATCCTTGGGGGCAGAGTTAATAGAAGTTGCCTGAAAGTTCTGGAAATAATAAATAACCTGATGATTAACATTTCAGCTGCAGAAACACTTTTGCGATTTGCTCTCAGTGCTGCTTTCCAATGAATGGTTCAACTTGTCATGCTGCTTCCTGTTTAGACTTTCGCAAGGGAAACGTTGATCATGGTCAGGTGAGGAAACCGAATACCTTACTCATAACTTGGTCGAGCGAAGAAGGCATTTGGGATCGAGTTTTGAGCTTCATCAGAAGGTATTAATAAAAGGTACATGTCATGTTTCTATTGATGGAAGAGCAAAAGCAGCCTCAAATCAAATCACAAGCAACATCAAGTACCAGTCCTGGGCCCCTAAACAATGACCAGAATATGAAGAGTAATACATTTTTTAAATATTTCACAAGCAGGTAAAAACCAAAACCAGTGCTGCTTTCTTCAACACACCAGTGACTTCTGGGGTATTTTTCTAGTGTTTTCCATGGAAGAAAAGAAAGAAGTGATCACTGCATTAGGTAAACTAAGCTTCAGAATCTGAAATTCCAGCAAGACATCTGACCTCACGCTCCTCTCGAAACAGGAAGCAACATGCACAGAAAAGACCTGCAATATTCCTCCCCTTTATTTTTTCAGTTCCTTTCGATTTACCCTTAAATTCCTTTACATTTTCAATTCAGTTTCATCTGTAGAGCGTTTTTTAACAGAGGTCATTGTCTCAAAGCAGCTTTACAGAGATAAAGAGGTTATACATTTTTATAAAAGAGTGTATAATTGTATATCTAAATATAGGTTTATCCATAATGAGAGAGTCGGTGGTGACCGTGGCAAAAAAAAAAAAACTCCCTGAGATGGGATGAAGAGGAAACCTTGAGAGGAATATCTATATTTCAGTTCCATTATTGTTGAGGTTCTGTTCAGTGATAGACGTTTAAATAAAGAAATGTTCATGCAACCTGGGGTTCCTAAGCCACTGTAGCAGACTGCTGATATAAAATTACAGAGCAGTAAAATGATCAGCCTCACTAAAGAGCTGTTTACTAGGCTGGTGAGTTCAGTGTGGAGATACAGAGCAGTGAGAAGGAAACAGTGTGAGACAGAGCTGAGAAATACCACAGAGAACAGTAGGTGGAGGCTCAGGAGAGCGTGTGGGGGGAGTTTGTTGATTTGCTGGAACAGCCGGAGGAAACCACGTGCTTTCCAAGAAAGCGAAACTGGTCTGAAGAGCGGAGAGCTTGAATTGTGTGTGTGCGCATGTATGTGTGTGTGTGTGTGTGTGTGTGTGTGTGTGTGTGTGTGTGTGTGTGTGTGTGTGTGGTGAGGGGGTGAAACGAAACTTACAGAAGTACCAATTCCATAATTTCCTTGTAAAACATACCGATGATCACATGACACACAGCTTTATTCCCCTACATCTTCCGTTCCTAATAATAATAATAATAATAATAATAATAAAATAATAAGAATAAAATAATAAGAATGATGATAACAATACAAAAAATAATAATAATACAAATAATAATAATAACAACAACAACAACAATAATAATTATAATAATAATATTTATTATTATTATTATTAATTAATAATAATTATAATAATTGCAATATTTATAATACTAACATACTAACACGTACACACAAACACACGTGCTTTTTCTCTGACGTGCCTCTAATTCTGTGAAGGTTCAGCAATAACATTTTGTACCACAGGAAAGGTTTTGAGTAACTCACTGTACAGGTGTGCTGCAGAGGAACACACACACACACACACACACACACACACACACACACACACACACACTTGAGTTTTATTTACAAGAATTATATTTATAAGGATTTTTTTTCATAAATTTCTCACTCTAATAATAATCCTGGGTCTGAACTTGAACAGGAGAGTGAGGGTGAAAGTGACTTTGGAACCACATCATCAACAGTCATTATAATATCTGGAGCTTCTAATGGGTTTCAGGAAGTTTCCCTCACCTGCATTTTAATCAACAAGTTTCCTTTACCACACACTACACTGTTTCCCCTTTCCTACTGAACATGTGGAGAAGATATTGTTTAGTGCCGCCACCTGCTGGCCGAATTTATCACTACAAAAACAAAGAAAGAAAGAAAGAAAGAAAGAAAGAAAGAAAGAAAGAAAGAAAGAAAGAAAGAAAGAAAGAAAGAAAGAAATGCAAAGAAAGAAAAAAACAGAAGGAAGGAAGGAGTAAGCAGTAATGGATGGAAAATATCAGAATTTTATACAGTAAAAATGAAATGAGGCCTTCAAAAGGCACATTTGTGATGGTCAGAGGTGCACAAACTTTTGTCAATATTTAAGCGAATAGCCAGTTTTCCTGTTTCATGTGCTCAGTGTGCATGAAAGAAAATGCTAGAAATGATGTCATTTTGGGTTTTGTAGTAAATATCTTTAAGGAAAAAATGTTTGTGGTGTGTTTGTAGAAAGACGCCTTTTTTCCTTAGTACGTTGACTCCCCAGTTGTTAGGCGATATTCCTAATTACTAATATATACCTAAATTTAGCGATGGGAAGATCGGATCATTATAGTGTTTTGCCATGTTTAAATCTCGTTCTTCTTCTTCTTCTTCTTCTTCTTTTTCTTCCTCTTCTTTCTTTTTCGGCTGCTCCCAATAAGGGACGCCACAGTGAATTATCCGTCTCCATACCCCCTTTTCCTTTACATCTGCCCCTTTCAACCCAACTACCTCTATGTCTTCGCTCACCACATCCATAAACCTCCTCCTTAGTCTTCCTCTTTTCCTCCTTCCTGGTGGCTCCATCCTCAGCATTCTCCTACTGATATACCGTATGTCCCTCCTCTGAACATGTCCTGTCTTTTACTCAATGCCACTGTCTTTAAACCATACAACATAGCAGGTCTCACCACAGTCCAATAAACTTTCCCTTTCACTCTCACAGATACTCTTCTATCGCAAATTACTCCTGCTATCACTCTTCTCCACCCACTCCACCCTGCCTGCTCTCTTTTCTTCACTTCTCTAACACACTCTTCATTACTTTGCACTGTTGACCCCAGGTACCTGAACTCCTCCACCTTCTCCACCTCTTCTCCCTGCAACCGCACCACTCCACTGCCCTCCCTCTCATTCACACACATGTACTCTGTCTTACTCCTACTGACTTTCATTCCCCTTCTCTCCAGCATGTACCTCCACCTCTCCAGGCTCTTCTCAACCCGCTCCCTACTCTCACCACAAATCACAATATCATCCGCAAACATCATAGTCCACAGAGACTCTTGTCTGACCTCGTCCGTCAACCAGTCACTGCAAACAGGAAAGTGCTCAGAGCCGATCCTTGATGCAGTCCAACCTCCACCTTGAACCAGTCTGTTGTTTCTACTGCAAAAATTACTGCTGTCACACTGTCCTCATACATGTCCTGCACCACCCTTACATACTTCTCTGACACACCTGACTTCCTCATAGAATACCACAACTCCTCTCTCTTCACCCTGTCATATGCTTTCTCTAAATCCACAACACACAATGAAAATTCTTCTGTCCTTCTCTATACTTCTCCATCAACATTCTCAAAGCAAACAATGCATCTATGGTGCTATTCCTCGGCATGAAGCCATACTGTTGCTCACAGATGGTCACCTCTTCTCTCAGCCTGGCCTCCACTACTCTTTCCCATAACTTCATGGTAAAAACTCCACTGCATCTCTCCTAATCATCTCCACGCTTCAACAGGTATGTCATCTGGACCAACCGACTTTCCATTCTTCATCCTCTTAATCGCTGCTCTCACTTTCTCCTTACTAATCCTATCCGTTTCCTGCTTCAACATTTCCACATCATCCAACCTTCTCTCTCTCTCATTTACCTCTCAAAATCCAGCTGCTCAAAATCCTCTCTTCATCTTCTCAACACACTCTCCTCACTAGTCAACACATTTCCATCTCCATCCATTATTGCTCTAACTTGCAGTACATCCTTCCCAGCTCGGTCCCTCTGCCTGGCCAATCGCTACAAATCCTTTTCTCCTTCCTTAGTGTCCAACTTCTCCTACAGCTCCTCATATGCCTTTTCCTTGGCTTTCGCCACATCCCTCTTCACCTGCTACCGCATCTCCTTGTACTCCTGCCTACTTTTCTCATCACTCTGTCGATCCCAATTCTGTTTCTCCAACCTCCAACTTCCTCATTCCACCACCACGTCTCTTTGTCTTCTATTCTATTTCCAGATGTCACACCAAGTACCTTTCTAGCTGTATCTCTTATCACTCCTGCAGTAGTTTCCCAGTCATCCAGCACC